>NW_006768816.1:650581-663306 GCF_000204055.1 Melampsora larici-populina 98AG31
AACCAAAAATAGAGTTATTTGATTCAGAACTGCAACAAGTTATCGATGTTTGAAGATTTCAAAATCTTGTCTACAAAATCAAGGGTCAAATTTCAGGTATTATTACAGGTAGGTTTTTGATGATTTTCAGCCTCTATAGTTAGTACATTAACCAATATCTGCGTGTAAAATACAAAAAAATACTCATCATGACGCCCCAACATCTTGGTACAAGGTGCATACTTGCTCGGAATTATTAGCTCTCTTCCTGGTGCCTCAGGACTTTTCTATGTCAGTAGTTTTCTTTACCACCCGGTAAAGATTACATTTGGTGTAGTGTTTGTTTACCAAACAGTCAACCAAAAAGGTCAACAAAAGATCAAAATGATCATTGTTGACCATCTGATCACCGTTCGACTGTTTGGTAAAGATGAGTAAAACATGTTTTTGAATGAATCAAAGAAAACAGAACCAGAACATGGCCACAATGCCAACCAGCTCAAACGACAAAAGATTTTAAACATGATTGAAAGGGGATGTTGAAGTTCCTAATTCACTGTTACACATTTGTACCAGATCATTTTGATCATCCTGCTTTACCTCGAGTAAACCAAACCAGACAACAGTCCTACACAAAATCCTCAAGACCTCATCTCCAATGACTTCAAAGACGCTGATCAGTTATATGCGGGGGACAGGGGATCCTGGAAAGGGTATATATTCAGATGATCTGGAGTCAAGTTTATAACTGATATATTCAGATGATCTGAAGTCAGATTTATTGATAACAGAAAATTGCTCTTCAGACTTCTTCTTTCTCCTCCTTTAATTTACAACTGACATTGTATCAGAGCACTTTCTTTTCCTAGCTTTATCCCATAGTGCTAGACAACATTGTGATGCACTTGGTTAACCCCAGTCTGATCGACTGCATTACACATTTCTGCAGCTGCTGTAGAGGAGTCACAGGTGATCTATATAGTTTAAGAATAAAAATATGTGTGGGTTTCTATTGCAGTAATGTCCGTGAATTGAAGGCCATATACATTCTATACATGGGGAGAAATGACAGTGAGAATTGCAAGACAAAAATTCAAGGGGGTAAGTACTAATGGGTAGTCTGCCAATAAAGAAAACAAGGAGGTAGAAATTGTGGAAGGCTTGATGAAAGCAAAAGTTAGAGGGAATATCAGAACATTTCAATGTTGTATCTCCAACAATGTTGAAATTAAAAAGCTGTTCAAACGATTATTGCTTGAGCTTTTTGTGGAAGGACAGCGACTAGGGCTTGTGAAATAAGTTGATAATTGAATTGAAACAAGTTGATAATAATATGAGTGAGATGAGTTGATTGATTGAATTGAATCAATCGATCATGAGTTGAACATTGAATCGATAATGAGTTGATGAGTGAATATATCATAAGTTGAGCATTGAATCGATCATAAGTTGATTGAATTGAACCAAAAAGAAATGACGAGGGAATCGAATAAAAAGGAACAGTGGATGGCGGAAAGGGGTGTTGAGTGGGTGAAGTTGGAGTTGATTGAAGTTTGAGTGGGTGAGGTCTGGTGAGGTTGATTGATCGAGTTGAGGGGCAAAAGTACTTTTGGTCTCAAAGACAGCCTCAAGGCTGCTTTTGAAATTGGAAGAACTTTTGACCAAAAGTGCTTTTTGGTTTTGGTGTAGCTTTTGACCAAAAGCCACTTTTGGGTTTCAGCCGAACGGGCCCCTATAACTTTGTCAAAGCTGCCTCAAAACGCTTGATTTTAAGTGCATTAGAAAGCTGAACTCTTCCTCTCAAACTTTCATAAGATCAAGAACTATGTAGCTAGTATGACAAGCATTCTATGGGTCTGTATGTACAACTGTATAAAAAGAATGATATCTTTTTAGCAGACCAGCATGCTGTGTGGTCCTATTACAAACTATTTGGAGGACAATTCCAGCTTACCAATGCAACCAGAATTGAGCGTTTTGGACCGGAATTGAAAAATTTATGAGTATTTTCAGAAATCAAAAGTTTCTCTAAACACTAATGAGCCAAATTTCAGTGCTTGTTACTGGTTGTAATTGGATGATTGTGAAGGTTTATTGTTAGTACACTTATCAATATGGACTGTAAAAATACCGAAAAATATGCAGAGTGAAGTTCTCAACGCAGGGAACAAGATGCATATTTTTATTCATTTTTTGCTCTCCTCCTGGCCTCTCAATATTTTTGTGTATCAATAATTTAATTTTCTGCCCAGAAAATATTATCTTTCTTGTAGTGCAGGTAGGCGCTCTGTCACCAGTGCCTACAAAGTGTAGACGCTGGTTTTTGGTGTCTATTCTCCTAGCTCACTTTTATGTGAACATGCTATTATTTCAATATGTGTGATATGTTATCACTGATGATTATCCAGTGAGGTCAACCCTTGTGTGCCAACTTAACTAAGTCCCTCTGTGGCCCAGACACTTTTTCCTTGCAAGCTCGGGTGTCTGGAGAGGGACTTATGACTTATCGGGCTTCCCTGGTGAGCCAGCAGGGGGTTCAAAATTCAAGTTTGGCTTGGAGGTTTTTTCAAACCGCAAAAGCTCCCACTTCCTCTCAATCAACCCCCTTGCCCATTTGAACTGGAGCTACCTGTGCCCTGTGAGCCTACTAGCGTCTGTTAGGCTAGTAGAGTCAATAGAAAGGTTGTAGAAAGTCTGATAACTTCTACTAAAGTTGTGTAGATCAAGATCTACAAGTGTGAACGGGTATAGACGTGGGCGTAAGAGCTTTACTTGCAATAAACAAGTAAAGACTGCAGTTAGTTGACCTTTAAACAAAGGCTTTAGCCCAGGGATTTTGGGTTAATTATTGTCTTTACAATAATTAAAAAGAAGAGCAACTGACGCGCAGTTCTCAATCCTAATTTGATCCTCTTCTATTCTAAGAAAGGTCAAAGAAGGTGGTGTTAAGGTCTATTATAACACCGGGAACTTTACACTCTGACTAATAGAGATTTCCCCGTAGATTTAGAGTTTCTTATATCAGATGAATCCCAAATCTGATATGAGCAATACTCAAGGACTACTTCCTTACAAGTAATTCCACCAAATGGATATTACCAGAAATACTGATTATGGAGTCTAATCAGAAACAAAGTTGAATGAGCACACAGAATAAGCAACAAGACACAAGGTTTGAGTTTCAAGGTTCGTAGAATCAGGCCTTTAAAGTTTGGTTATTGAAAAGCAAAGTTTAAAGGTTCTAGGAAGATGAATAAAAGCAAAGTTGTGTAGTTGTTGAATAATAATGTGATGATGTTCCCCTTCTCAATTTGGTTGGACTTCCAGGGTTTATATAGTGTGAACCTTGGAAATCTTTGGACTACAAGTGCGCACAAATTGTGGTTCTATGGTTAGGTTAATTACAGTAAGACAGTTACTATTGGATTATAAGTATATTTCACTTGTTACATATGTGTTACGGCTGTGAAATATATGTAGCTTTGGTTTGTATCAAAGTTATGTATGTTCACACCCTTTGATGTAAGTTCTGCACATGTTACATATGCTAAATCATATGTAACTTGACTCTTGAAACTGAGCCTTGAGTTGTGATTGCTATTTTTAAGGTTTTTATTATAATACGTCGCCCATTGGTACTCTGGTTTAGTACTCAGGGCTGACAGCCCATTCTCATCAGATCTGTCTATTCAGATTTGACATGTCTCGCTCTGAGTTTTCTCAAGAAAGACAGAAAGATTTTGAGATTTGTGGTTTGGTGACTGTATTTTGGAAACAAAATTTAAAAAGGACCTAAATCATTTCTCTTGCAATAGGATTAATAATTGAGCAGTGAACTTCGTTCAAAAACTGAGGTTGTTTGTCTAAATGTTCTGAAGATTTTGCTCTCCTCAGAAAATCTATATTGTATCAACTACAGAAGATACCAGGCTGTAGAAGAGCAGGGCCTTTTTGGGTCCCTGCTGGTACACCAAAAGTAGCTGATAAGTCCCAAGTCCCTCTCCAGGGCACCAAGCTTGCAAAGGTAAGAAAGCCCCTGCGAGTTTGGGACTTGTGTTAAGTTAGCCTTGTGTGACTGTACCATACACTCATTAGAGTTTGAACTCTGTCTCACCCATGTGACACTGTTGAAGAGTCAAGACATCATTACAGATATAGACATATTCTTATGAAAGTCAGACTCAATTAAACTTCCTATATCTTTCAAATTCACCTTGCACACTTCTGGCTCTCTAGGTAATCTTGACTGATTGCATGATTCATATCCTGTTGAGGCAGAAATTAAACTTATATTAATTGGTTCTAGACATCAGCCAAATCCTTGATTGGATTCCGTTCCCTCATCCCGTAACCTGTGCCCGTACATCCCGTAACCCATGCCCATACATCCTGTAACCCATGCCGATACATCCTGTAAAGCTATTGTAGTGAGGACTTATATAGAAGTCCTTTACAACCCACTGCATGAATGTGACCTCAACAATCTTTGATGCAGTTTTTAATTTTCATTCCTTAGTTCAATCACCCCTAAAAAGAACTGTGGCTTGTATGTCCTGCTCTGAAAATCCTTTGATGTATTGTCAAAATGCATCAAACATCCATCTTCCTGCCTTCCGTATACTGCTCTCAGATGTACCTAAGCTTGCAAAGGACACTATTACAAGTCCAATCCGTGAAACTCTAACTACACATGTCACACATTAGAGACTATCTTGTACACACGTCATCAGCTAGTTGTAGTCTCTTTTCCTTCATCTGACAATCTATCATTGAGCCTGGATAAGACTATCAGAACCTATCTCCTCCATCACCAAGAACCCCAAGACAGTGCCATAACATATTGTCGGATCTATAACTGGAGATTGAGGAAAAAACAAAGAGCTTCACGAGTGGGAGTCTTTAATCTGAAGAGATTAGGGATCAGATATCAGTCTATGATGGACTGATGTTTGATCGAAAAGAAACCACAATCTGAGGAAAGCAAAAGATTGTAGGAAACTTGATAATGAGTTTGATTTCAATAATAGAACTACTTTAGAGAGAAACAACTACTAACACCTGAAGAGATTAGGGATCAGATATCAGTCTATGATGGACTGATGCACCTGTGTGTACTTAAACCTACCAAGTGTATTGGATGATACACATAAGTGTATCATCCAATGTAGTCCGCTTGTAAGCATGTAGATTTTCCTAGATACATAGTTGCTTCTTGGGTAACCTCAAAATAATTACAAGTCCCCATTCCCCAAGGGGGGGGCCTTGTACCCGTCAAGCACCCAACAAAATGATCACGAGTGTATCACAATATCTCACTACTATACAAAAATCATCACGACTACACCATCAAAACTCACTACTATACAAAAATCATCACAACTACACCATCAAAACTCACTACTATACAAAAATCATCACGAGTACAAAGCTTAATCTCACGACTCAACATCAGGAGTAACAAGCGTGATATTCCATCTTACTACCTAACAGATCATCTCACGCCTATACCTTCCCATTTCACTACCGTACAACCAAACTTACGATCTGGTGAACCTCTCACTACCTGACAACTAATATCACGACCACATCTCCCCAACCCACCACCATACAACGAAACGCAGCAAACGTACAGTCTAACCACACCACAGCACCTTGCTTCAACGAACCCTACTTACCTCTTCTTCATCCCATTCGACTCTGTCAGTCTCTTCACATCCTCTCAACACCCATTCAAACCCTCCTCACATCACCATCTCCAAATACTGCCGGCCTTACTCAGCCATGTTGCGATCAGGAAATACAAGAAATCCACTTCCGCCTGCATCATCAACCAAATCGGATGATTCAGACCACAGCCACACCACCACCCAACGTCGAAAGACAAAAACACGCAGTCCTCGAGTTTCAAAAGGAGTCATCGGTCCCTCTGCACCTTCTGCACCTCAACCTAGACACAACAACAAGCGACCTCGCCTCGCGGACGAAGACGAAGACGAAGATCAGCCTCAATCAACCAGCCCCCACGCACTGACCCCCAACCTGTCGAATTATCGCCAGCTAGGCCTTCAATGGGGACAAGTCTATGCTGACGAAAGGCTTGCAACACTTGGCGTCCCCAAAACCAATCGGCCATCGGCGAGCGGAGTTTTTGAAGCTCAGTCCCTTCAAAACCAATACAACCTGCATAAGACTATGCTTTGCATAGCATTAAAATGTAGCCGCAAGGTGATGGATGAAGTTCTGTAAGTTCCAACAGCAAATACCCCTTCTACAAGCTCCAAATATATGTATTTATGATGCTTTCCTTCCATTGACAGGTTGGAAGGGCCCCTGGCTCGCGAGCCCAATATGTATACTAACTACCAGACATATAGTGTCACAGCCACCAAAACCACCAGTATGCTTTTTATTTATCTGATTTTGCGGTTATCAATTTACACTCACTGACTCATACTTTTCATTCACCATCTAAAGTGCCAGGCAAAGCTGTCTCCGATGGTTTTGGAGAACAAAACACTACGGTTGGTACAACTTGGTCCACATACAACAAAGACAAACAAGCTGTCTTCACCCCAAGGCTCTTTGAACCCTTGTGTATAGCAACCAGCGAGGCCTATTCCCTTACCCAAACTCCAATGGGGATCCCCGCTGCCCCTTTGCTCAAAGAAGAAGCACCTACTGCGGTCACTTCAAGTACACCATCTCAACCCGGTCTCACCCCCCTCAGCAAGGAAGAGCTAGAACAATACGTGCCAATATTCAAGCGCCTGGTCAACCTTCACAAAGTATCACTCGACATACATGAAGGACGTCTCTGGAGGCATTGTGGAAAATCAAAAAACCAATCTTTGGAAAAGCTTCGAATGCATGAAATTAGTAAAGTAGTTCATCAGGTATGTTCGTTTCTTTCTGAGACTTGGCTGGTTACCCGCAGACTCACCTCTCTCGCGTGACAATACAGCTCCACCTCCTGAAAAACCACTTCAACCTGCATTTCCACCTTTTGCTAGGATGTTGGACCCCCGGATTACCTATTAAGCGAGCGCTTTTCCAGGACGAGTACAGCTCTTCTCCAAGGTGGGTCCGGATGCAGCAAAAGACTCATGTCTTGGAATGTTTCACTTTTGAAGTAACGAAGGCTCCAGAACACCTTCGCCAGAAGAAAAATGAACCCAAGCCGCTATCCGCTGCTGCTGCACGTCAATCACAATTACGAGCTGATCTTGCTCTTGAGCTCAACAATCTGATTGGTAAGCACCAACATCTCAGTTTCATTCAAATAATAGCCTAAGTTCCAACCTTTAGCTGATTGCAATCTTAAAAAAGCCCCCCACCTACGAGGAGGCTATACCGGGAGGGGTGATGCACACCCCAAAGTTTCCGACCTGCAAGAAGCTTTCAAGAAGAAAGAATTTCGTGGTTCAGTATTCCTCACATTCAAGCGTGCGGAAGGTAGCCAAGTTACCGACCTGATGCTGGAGAAAGGGCCTAGCTCTTTGACAAACAATGAAGTCGAACTATGGCTCGAGGATATCAGATCAAATAAATACACAATCGTGAAAGTCGACAAAGAAACAAAGAAAAGGAAAGAACCAATCTCAGCCCCCCCTGCGAATAGTCATGTGGAGAACAACTCACCTAAAAACAATGCGCCAAGACCCGACTCAGTTGCGGAACTCAACTTGGCAGATTTGGAAGAAAGTCACAAGTGATAAATAGCTTCATGTAGTTGACCGTTCAGACTTGTAGCTTTTCAACTCTTCAGCTCGAAAAAAGCTTTCACCATGTTTTTTTTCCTTTGGTCTCTTTTGGTTGTATGCCTGCTATGCCTTCGTATTTGTATCTCTCGATAATGTCATCATTTCTCATTATATACAACTTTCTATTGCCCGTACTTCCTAAAGATGAGTCCAAGAGATACTGAACCGTGAACATGAGTTTTTTTTTCTTACTGTACCAATCTCGTATAGACCCTCCTTACCATCCCATAGTTCGTTTGAATCTGAGAATGACCATTCTCAAAAGCCTTGCTACGCACTCACATACAACAAACAGTTCACTTAGTTTATCCGTTAACCAAAAAGCAATGGTATCACATAATGATACATTTTGTCCAAACAGACCCTGATCTAGATCGTCTGTTTTGTCCAAACAAACCCTGATCTAGATTGGCTGATTTTACAATATGCTAATCGGGTCTTTTGCCCCCGATGGCACACCGTCACAAATCAATTTTGAACTTCGGTTTGGGAACTGAACTCAAGTACTATCTTTTGATATTGATGAAAATATCAATAATAAATATTCTTTGCACTGGAACATGAAGAAGTTATGAGAGGAAAAATTCGTTTGTAATTCCAATTGAAAAACAAATCGAGTGAGCAAAGAAGCTTATGATAAATCATAAAAACATTTCAAATGTATTGATTGTGAATGAAATGTTTCAAAGAAAACTGAAATCACTACCATTTTGAGAGATAGTAAATAGATTTGGAAAATAGAGGACTTGAACATCTCAAACACCACGAATTAAATAAACCCCCTATCTGATCATCTTAAGACATATGAATGAGAGATAAAAAAGAGGACATCCTCTATCACCTAGTAAATCTAGTTCTTCCACACCTTACCATTGGATCCTAACAGATCCAGGCAATCCAATACTTTACGGTCACATTTTGAACAATAGTTGTATTGTTTCTTAGTTCCTAACTTTGCCGCGGCCCGTGCCATGCTGGATGTGATTTGAGAAGAACACCCCAAGCGTGTATAGTGTGTCTTTTGACCATCTGGTCCTACGATCTCGTTCTCTAAGGAAGGAAGAGTCTGGTGAAACGTACTCTTCCCACTCCAAGAGATCTGGACGACGTACTTTGCCCCAAAGTTGAAGGCAATTCTGTACTCTGGAAATAGAAAGAACCCGCCTACTAGAATGAATCCTTCAGCCATGGTAACGATTTTACGACTAGCTGAGTCCATCGGGTACCACACACAGTAAACTTTTCCTTTATCGTTATCGGTATGAGGCATATTGAAAAAATTATGGAAAGTAAAGGCAAAGTTGCCGGCGAAGTCGTAAGGGCCTGGTTCTTGATGCTTCGATACCGCAGTCATTGGAGGGGCTTTGAGCGCCTTGAGCTGGCTTCTAGAGGTGAAGAATGCATTATCCGCAAACGCCTCGTAGCGTGATCCGAAGTCCTTGCCAAAGATTGGTAGTTCATTGAGGAATACTTCGTAGAGTGACCGAGACGCCTTTTCACAAGGGATGTAGGGCGAATATAAAATATCACGTTTAAATCCAGCACGCTGTCCCAAACAGAACATCTTCCCATGGATCAGAGCCCCGTTAGTCGTGACTTGCACTTTGCGTTTTTCTTGAAGTGAATGTGTAGCCTTCTTTGATTTAGATTTAGATGGCTTCAACTCGCCCGCTTTCAAGGTTTCGAGATGCCTGAGAGGAGTATCAAGTCCTACGATTGAAGTTTGTCTATGTTCCAAGATACTTTGTAATTTATGATCAAGCAGTTTGGTGGGTAGCCCATTGGTTATCCTAACCTTTGGTCGAGTAGTCGCGTCTGGCTCCTCCACATCCAATGTTGGGTAGGATGTTAGAGGTGAGTCATCCTCCGCATCTGATGGAGGAAGACTTGTCAGAGGTGAGTCTTCACCCCCATTCGAATAAGTCCGGTAAGCTGAGAGGAGGTCATCTAGGGTGGTCGGTACCTGGTGCACAGTTGAAGGTCTTAAGTTAGATGCAGATTTGCATGAGCTTGCCGTCAATCTCGGTTGTTGGGTATGTGAATCATCGGTAGGTTCAACCTCGTGCAAGGAGCTAGGCGTTTCAGGAGGTAACGGTTGGTCATGTGGAGGAACGCATGGGGACTTTGAGATTGATACTCGACTCAGATTGCCTTGATTAGTTGCTGACGTCGAGCTTTTGGGGGTTGGCATGCGCAGGAATAAGTCGGTTGCCATCATTATTGTATCAACATCTCTCTGATGTACATTGCGGATTTCGGGTTTCATTTTCTCCAGGTCATCGTATTGAAATGTACATATAAGTTTTTTTGACGATCTATCTATGAACTGGCCATGGCCGTGGTCATAAATGAAATACAGGTTTTTGACTATATCCATTGTCCTCTCGTAGTCATTGATGGGCAAGACTGGATCATCAAACCTTCGAAACTCTCGTTTGAACGTTTTGTCCTCCTTCTTGCTTTCACACGCCGCAGAGATATCGGTCCGGCGTTCCTGGGTTGCCTTAGTTGCCCGAGTAACATGCCGTCTGAGAGGAATCAAATGGCCATACGCAATATGTCAGTACATTCTTCTTCAATCCATAAGGACGAATCGCATTACAACTTACGGTTTTCTCGCTCGGCGCACTTTGCCAGGTATAGGAAATATAGTAGGCTCCCTGCCCACCTCTAGGTCGTAGAGTGATGGTAATGAAGCCGGAGCTCTTTTCCTATCAACAAAATGATAGCCTGTTAATATTTGTTATAAAACATACACCTGAGAAGAAATTACGTACACATCGTGGTCATGATCCATCAAGCCAACAAACACATCCTCATCTAGTTTGCATTTCACTTCGCTACGAGGCACTATTATCAGGAAAAACTGAGATCTTCAAAGGACAGTGGGATACCTTACCCCTCCTTATTTTGTTCCAGCTTTCGCAGCGTGTCGACTAGCTCAGGTGCTTTCATATCTGCCTTGGTACCCACTTCCCTGTCAGCGTTTAAGAACGGTAAATACCAGTCAAATCAAAAAAACCCCCTTGACACGGAGAATACAAAACCATTGAAATGAATAGGAACAGCTTAGGCTTACCTCATCAACCGTTTTTCCACGTCCAGTAGGTGGAGTTCTTCCAATTCTTTATTGGCTGCTGCTTCCCTATATTGATAACCGGTCAGTTCATCCGTTATGGACTCTGCGAAGGCCATAATCGAATGGTTCTCACTTTGCAATCCGCGCCTTATATTCCTTCGCCATCTGGCCAGACCCAAACTGCTGATATTCCGGGTGAAGCCAATTTCCCCCCAGAGGGAAACCGTCCTTGCCCAGTAACTCCTGAGGTACCTCAGCAAAAGATTTAGGAACTCGGAAAGAAGGCGGAAGCTACAGTGCGTTGCAGTGCAATCGTTAGATTTCACTCAGCAATCACGGCTTACGATTCGTTATGGTTTTATACTTACATCGTCCTCATTATAACCCATCTGCCTTTTGCTATCAATCGGTTTTAGAAGATCCGATAGATATCTTACTCCAGGAATAGCGTTACCTACTGGCTGTATACTGCAAAATGGAAGTGGAGTGAGTTGGATTTTGTCAATATCAAACGTGGAAGGTATAGTGGAAGGTATAGTTGGCTAACACTTCATCTTTGTATTTCTCCCGTTTGCGTTCAGCCCATCCCAGTTCCACGTCAGTCGGCATACTGTAACCCTGTACTTTTACATAACCAGATGAAGTCCCATTCGAAAATCAGTTCTGACTACGGTTAGGTTTTAGAAAGATGAGATGCTCTGATCTGACTGCAGGCCTAAGACCAGGCGAAGTAAGATTTTGAATCAGTTAGAGCCAGGAGGCAAGAGGATAGTGATAGTGAATTTGGTGGGGCATGTATTTCAAGTTGTGCAAAGGCTATCTATGCCATGCACACCACCTCCTTCACATCACTCTCCTCTTGAACCCTGACTTCTTCACCTTGGCTTTGAAAACGAATGGAATGATTACTTACGCTCTTACCTAGTTCGACTTACCCAATGATCGAATTTGGTCGAATTGCCTAGGTACACTTCAACTACGATGATTGTAACAGTATGTCAGTTGAAAACTTGCAATATCGATTGTATATCTGTGGAGGTAAAGGAAATAACTAACAATCACGAGGCAATCAGTGGCTGTTTGGTCCGTTTCGGTTGATGAATTTAATTAAGAAAGGTTGCAGGGCCTTTCGATCACGTTGATCAGCGGTCTATATCATAACAACAAGTTAGTTTCCACCGTTCCGAATGGCTGTGAGTAGTAGGAGAATCTTGCTTACCTGCTATGCCGATTTGAATCAAATGTGATTAAAAAGTCAGATACTAATATGAATATCCGGTGTACCTTTGATGAATGGGATGCGTTCGAGTGACAATAGAGTCTCGCTCGAGAGACAACAGAGTTTCGACTAGAGATTTGATGAAGAATGCCACTTGGGCTTTGACGAACTGAGTGGAAGTCAAATAGCGAAAACTGACTGTGTCTTTTGGTCACATGGGGGAGAAACAGTGACATGCCATGTGTTATATGTGAGTTTGTTTGCATGTCACTGTAAATCGCGTGTTCATACATGTGAACACGCCAATAATTTAGTTGACACTTGCACCTGAAACCTCCACCTGTCACAAAACGGGAACATAACTTGTACCTTGCAATGCAGTTTTCAGGTTGAAGCAGTGGTGCTACGTGAAAAGTTCCATAATGAAAGTTGTTCAGCATGGAGAAATACACATAAAATCAGGAGGATGACATGAAATTGGGTCATCTTCAAAGACTTCAAATCATATTTGTGCAACTTTGGGGTGAAAGACTTGACTTTTGCAGCTTGAATGGCAGTTTTCAGTTTGAAGAAGTGGTGCTACGTGAAAAGGTCCATAATGAAAGTTGTTCGGCATGGAGAAATACACATAAAGTCAGGAGGATGACATGAAATTGGGTCATCTTCAAAGACATCAAGTCATATTTGT
>NW_006768816.1:663406-680952 GCF_000204055.1 Melampsora larici-populina 98AG31
CACAAATATGACTTGATGTCTTTGAAGATGACCCAATTTCATGTCATCCTCCTGACTTTATGTGTATTTCTCCATGCCGAACAACTTTCATTATGGACCTTTTCACGTAGCACCACTTCTTCAAACTGAAAACTGCCATTCAAGCTACAAAAGTCAAGTCTTTCACCCCAAAGTTGCACAAATATGATTTGAAGTCTTTGAAGATGACCCAATTTCATGTCATCCTCCTGACTTTATGTGTATTTCTCCATGCTGAACAACTTTCATTATGGAACTTTTCACGTAGCACCACTGCTTCAACCTGAAAACTGCATTGCAAGCTGCAAAAGTCAAGTCTTTCACCTCAATAAAATTGGTTCTTACCACTCCATCCTTATCCTCAAAATGGATAATTTATATTACAAAAAAGTATAGTTATTTCCCATTATGTATTGATTTCAAGGTGTGCTGTGTATCCAATGGCTACAAATCTCTGAACAACTTATCAAACTCGCCTTTGAAAAACAAACACAATCATTGGTACTGTATAATATCAAAGAAAATCAAGCTGATATTCATATTCATATTCATATTCATACTCCGCATATTCATCTTGTGCTTCTTCCTGCTCAAGTTCATCCTCTGGGTGTGCCAAGAAGATGGGGACACCTAGGATTTCAGCCCACATATTGGACGTGCGCCCTACCATTTCGTTCCATTGTATTATGAGGTTATCATCCATATCTGCTCTACCTTCGACATACTCAGCAGTTGAATTCAATACATCTAACAATCCTCTATCCCATCTCTTCCATAGTCGACAGGTTTGTTTGTTGAGTGTACTGTGAACAGCATTCCACTTGACCACACGTAAATCACCTGAAAAAAACGGGAATCTTAGGGCGAAAAACTACTGTGCTTTGTAGTTCATTTTGGACTCACCATTCTCAATATTTGGACGTGCAGCCTCAACCCTAGCTTGGTAGTCCAGCCCCCATAGCATGAGTCGCCTCACTTCGCGGCCCAATCTGCGGAGCTCTTCTTCACAAGATCTTACACTACAAAAGCACAATATGCCGTCTTTGGTCTTTTGGCATGATGACCAAGGTTCTTCAGGATGATTTAATGCGGTCTCATCCCAGAAAGGATCCAGTAAATCCATGTTGAGGATTTCATCAAAAGTAGGCTCACGCAAACGGTTTGGGGGTCGGAATCGGTGGTTGTACTTCGAGGCATGTCTCAAGTAAGTCTCGGTTTTCTTTTTCAATAGATCCCGCTTCTTCTTGCGCAACTTTTTGTTGCGTGGCTGCTGTGTGGCACCTGTTCAGAGAGAGATCAAAGGATTAGAGATCAACACAATGGCATTGTTTGAAAACGTCTTTAATCAAAAAGACTTACCAGTTCTGATTGCGGCATCAGCTCTCTGCTGGATAACATCAAACCTGGCCTCGTAGAGGGCTGCGAGTGCGACCTGGACTGTCAAAACCGACTTAATGCGATTGGCTTCCGTGTGAAGTAAGCGGCACTGACCAAACATATAATAGGTGGGTATCATTGAGGAACTTACCTGATCCTCGACGAACATTAAACAATTCGGTATTTCCCAGTTCGTTGGCGACTTCCTGGACTTTTTCTTCGAGGTTTGCAAGGGAAGCGGGCAGGTCAAGCACGTCGTGACGCTGCTCACCAGTTCTTATTGCTGCATTAGCGGGGTTCAACTCCACTAGTCTTTTTCTGAATCATTCGCCCAGTGAGCTGAAGGCAGGCATCTTTATTTTATTCACAAGTAATGAAACCTACCGAGTTTCAAGGAGGTCCTCTTCCAGTTGAACCAAGACCTCCACACGCGCACGTTTTTCTTTAGATTTGACATTGATTGCCTTGAGCTGTAAATCACGCTGGCGAACCCACTGAGCCTCAAAATAAGCTGCAGTATGAGTAGGGTTTTGACGATGAAGTTCTGATAGACTGTTTTGAGACTGCTGAAGCTCAGCCTTGTATTTATCCGTGTGTGCGACAAGAAAATGGACTGGGTGGAACTTAATCAGCTGAACACGTCAGAGGGTGATGAAGCAGAGGTATAAATGCCAACTTATACTTACCTCCCTTGTTGCGCAGGATCTCGTTCTTGTGAGCTGTCCACAGGTCAAGACTGACAAGACGGTGCTGCTTCGTTGCATAGTGCATCAGTTTGATCAGGGGTGACAGCTTCATCCAAACTCTCTCAAGCCCCTCCCCATTCGATTTCCCCCACCCCTGATTGAGGCGCGGGTTGTACTTAAGTTGGCAACCCCAGTTGTGTGCGTACGCGTGGAACAAAGCGGTTCCAAAGCGTACTTGGGCCGCATACTTCTCATCTGTGAATACTTTTTTCTTCAAATTAGGAACAATATATATACACAAACGTCAACACCATTTAGCGAGGTGATGTGAAGACAAAATCAACCTTTGTCACGGTTTTATCGAGAGTGCAGCCAATATCGTAAAGAATCGCCAGGCTCACATCGTCGTCTTGCTCATTGGCAAAAAGATCAAGCAGCCACTGGACAAGTGCAACTGCATAATGTTACCTAGGAGGGCAATTCAAATCAAATAGTTTGTGAGTATGCAAAGTATATACGTATGTAATTGTCAGGATAGACCTTTCACACATACTTTTCACCAGATTGAATAAGATTTATCAATTTGATAAAGTGATCATGACGGCATGCCATGCCCATGAGACCTGATTCATCCATTGACTTAAAGTGGGCCTTACCCCTGACGTCATTGGCCGTTGTATGGGCTTCGGTACAAGCGTCCTAAGTTCCACCATCACATCAGCCACTTTTTTATACATGAAAAACCTCTTGCACGTTCTTACTGACCAATTCCTCCGGTTCATCAGGCAGACCCGCCATATGTCGAGCTTTTGCTTCAACTAACTTCGGATCCAGGAAAATGTCGGGGCGTGGTGGGTGAAACCCTGGAATGGGTACACTCGCTGCAGCGTGCCTTTTATGCTGAAAATTGCCGTCTAGGCATATCACAACATCTGATTCCAATGATTCCAATGGTCTTGCAATACCTACAGAAGGACCAAAGCATTTTGGGCAATTAGCAGCGAGGATGCCCAATTGTGAGAGTTTGAGTCTTTCATGTTCGAGTTTGCGAATATGAAGATTGATAGCACGATACGCATCCATGGCAGCGGTGAAGGGTTGTCGCCAATCGCGAGGCTGATAAGACCAGAAGGTTGAGTGATGTCCGGGTACATGTAATCTTTGGAAAGATGACTCACTGCACCTTTGCTGGTTAGGATTAAAGGGTTATGATCGTCAAGGCAATCATCAAGGGCCTCACAAAAGCCTTGAGTGGCCACAGCTAAGCGTAACCATTGGGCGTGATGGTGCCGCAGGAGGCGCAAAGAAAAAGCCGTTCAAGGCTTAGCTGGAGAAGCTGCCATGTATCCCATGAGCAGGAGCCGGGTTGTGTCTGAAAGGTCACAGTCTTTACAGAAAGATACTTTGACACGTCGACCACCTAATAACAACGAAATCACAAGGAATCAGTAACCAATGAGGACGATATCTTAATGAATCATAAGTTTGTTCACTTAGCAAGTCTACCAGGTCAACGTCTTGCTCAGACTTATTTGGGCATGAGCAAGTCGTACTGAAGTCATTATTCCAATTTGTTTCATTACCCCAATTAGAAGTTTCAAGCCGACAACAAAGGAAAGTTGGTACCATGATGGCATACTGCCAAGCCCAACGGTTTTCATGCGCTAGTCGGGCGGCCTGATGTTTTTCTTTTCTAAGCGCAATGACCACAGGATCATTTTGATATTCGTCTGGGTCGGCTGGGCCATGGTGAGGCATGAATTGGTTCATATCAATCTCTTTGTAATCGAGATCTCCGGCCACGTCTGTTGCATCAACGTCCACATCCTCAGGCGGGAGTTGAAGTTCATATGCGTGCTCGCCTTGCTGAAAGTTGTCCACATCTGGATGATGCTCTTCCTTTAGCCTTCTTAGACGTCCTGCATGTGAAGCTTCAGTACGCTCTTGGTCGAGCTTGCGTAGTGCGAGTTCTTGACGTTGCAACGGTGTAGTAGGCTTAGGTTCTTTAGACACATTGTGTAAGCCACGCAGAATTCGGCGGGAAGGCATCAAGATGGTGAGAAGGTCAGATGGTGATCTTTTCGCTCTGAACTTTTCGTTGCATAGGTGTGTCATTCCGGTGAACTGATGGTTCAACTGATATATCATTCGATATATCGGACATTATTCCATAGAATCTTTCATTAGCTAAATCAGAGGTTTGGCAGGGTGACAGGGGTCTCTTGACCGAAATGGTATCACATGACACGCTAGGCCAAATATCATCCACTTTATTTTGCGGGAAACCGCGACGGTGGAGTTGGGCGAAAGACGTGACTGGCATCCAGATGGGTCTAGCCCAATTGGGTATATTATTTGGTATGATTGAGCCAAATCGGAACTCCAAGTCGGCCTAGCCCACTAAGGCATATTAGTTAAAGATTTGTGTCGCCTTTCATCTTCACGTTACATTCCGATAACGTATTTCGTCATAATAGCAATGAGCTCTAGTCTTTGGTGCTTGTTTCGCCTGTTGAACAATTGATTGGTTGGAGATTGAATACATCGTCAGTCAGTGAAGTTTGACGGCCAGCAGGAGATTTGAAATTGGAGATGTCATCTCAATGGCTTTCAGGTTTCGCTGAAGCACGTCTTCCTGTACACTTTGACCCGCGGTTACGGTCTGTTTGGTCCCGATGTAATGAACTGACTCCGGGATGAGATGAGGCTCGAAGTAAGGCCCCTAGGTGTTTCTGGCTTCGTAGGGGCTCTCACTCACGCAAGACTTCAACATGCTGTGACTGAATTTGTTCTGTTATTTGGTTTTTGGGTAAAATTCGCTCAGTCTCAAACAATGTTATGACATGGCATCTAGTTGCAACAAAAAAGGAAACAAAAAATAACTTGAAATGAAAAGAGGGGACATCTACACGTAACAGAATGATCTAAAGTAAATATAGCCGATGTTCAACTCAATCAGATACAACTATTGGAGCCAGTTGTTTTTTCTTTCTGCCACTTTTGTTATTGGATTTGATGAATTGCTCATTGAGTTCAATCAATGGACCCCATGTGTCAAGCCAATGAGTCGCGTCCTCGTTGCAATATCGGCGCCACGTTTTACAAACTCGTGGAACTGGGAGGCCCTCCAAGGTCAGATCAAGCTTGAGGGTGCAAAAGTGGAGTGATGCGACGGTTAGGACGATTGGTGGATGCTGATTAGGTCCTGTGAGGTAAGGAAATATAGTCTGGCTATATGCACCAGGGTCGTAGTATATCACTGGACGCTCAAATGTTGTAGCTATAACTCCACCCCAACCTGGCATGGTGAGCCAGTGCTCTTGCTGGGACACTACATTTCGTTTGCGTGTCCGAAGGCGGTTTAACCCTTTGGCACGCGGCTGAGGTAGCGTGTCGTCAGAGAACAGTTGAGGATAGCTCTCTACAGTGTTGACCATGCTCTGGCGTATATCGAGCCACTCGTCTTGAGAACGGCCAAGGGCTACCGCGATGGCGCGAAAGCCGCAGTGTCCATCCGCCTCTACTTCGCATACATCGAGGATAAATGGTTGCAGCCGGTCCCGTATGCGATATTTCTTCATGAGAGGTGGAAGTTCGCGAGCTCGCTTCCTGGTGATCCTCGTTACTGGTGCAGGCAGCGTGAGGTTTGATGTCGTAGGTGTTGGACTAAGCGAGGTGGAAGCTGTGGGAAGGGGTTTGTTGGGTTCTTGTACTTTGGCCTTAGGGTCAGAACTGAGGTCTTCCATATTGAAAGTGGAGGTCGTGTCTTCAGTGGGTCCGTAGAAGTCATCAACTAGGCTATCGATCTTGAAGCGGTTGAATATTAGTAGGTTGAAGGTTAGTACATGTTAATTTGGTCCTGATGGAGGAACCTGAACCTCGACGTACATATTCGTTCGTAGGGTAGGGAGATGTGGCAGGATTTGTTTTCTCAAATGAAAACATGCTTTCACCTATGCAAGATCGGATCTGGATGATGTACAGATAATATAACAAATGAATTGAGGGAGTAAAATGCTGGTCAGTTAGCATACGTATCGACTGCACCTGCATGACTCACGGGTTCATCAAAAGTGTCGTGATGTGTAGCGTTTTCAATTTTGTAGTTGTTTGGGGAGGCTGGGCTGTTGGGGAACAGCTTTTGCATATCGGACTGCTGTCAAAGATGTAAGACGGTTGTGATCAGCCTGTCTGGATTGGTTTTAGACGGTGGAGCTAGCTTACCACTGGCATGTTGAGTGTGGTGGTGCCTGGGGAATCGCTTTGGATGATAGGCATATCAACGTCGATATTGCTTGACCAATTCTGCGATGGGTCAGGGCGAACTGCTGCCAGGGGTCCCTGGATTGGGTCATTGAGAATCGAATCGATTTTGATGATAGCGATTTGTCGACGGTGAGGAGTCAGAGCGTGTAAACGTGCGGAAAGAGATGAGATGGTGGATTCAAGTGAGGCGTCAAAAGGTCTATGTTGTTCTATTGAGGGTTCCACGAGAGCAGGTACCAGGGGTTTGTTTTTCTTGCTGGGTCGTTTGCGAGGCTTGACATTGGGGTCAGGGGGATGATTATGGCCAAGGTGGGTATGGATAAGGAGCCAATTGCCTGTGTCGGGGAAAAATCGACCGTTGAGCCTGAATGGGCAGTCGATCCTGACAGACTTAGTGGTTCCGGATGAGAGGGAGCCGCCAGTTGGGTAACCAGCTCGGTAGCATTCGTAATGAATCAAGTTACTCCGGCTGTGCGAGTTACCGATCCTCATTCAATAGCCGTGCTGAATAGCGTCGAAGTTTAGAACGTAATCGTCCATCTTACTACGATCGGGGTGGTTGATCTCAATCACATCGGGGAGAGGTAAGATATGTTGAATAGACGTTTGAGAAATCGTGTCCATCTGATCGAAAGTGGGTGTACAAATGTGTAGTAAGTGGTTTATGGGTTGCTAAATTGAGGGAGGAGTGTTGAGGTAGTGCGAGGTTGATCTTGAAGTCGTAAGTTGTAAGTATGGATCAATGGAGTGTGCGATGTATGTATTTTGGCTTGAATGCTCAGATCGTAAGTCACCGGTTTCGTAAGTTGAGGTGTATGATAGTGATATGAGGTTGTGTGGTGTCGTGATATCACTTATGAGGTAGTGAGATGAGGAGATGCATTTGTGATACTGAATGTCATTCGTGAGTTGGGTTGTATGCTAGTGAGTTGAGATGGTGTGCTCGTGAATTTGTTTATTAGGTAGTGAAATGGGAAGGTGTAGGCGTGAGATGATCTATTAGGTAGTAAGATGAAATATCACGCTTGTTACTCCTGATGTTGAGTCGTGAGATTAAGCTTCGTACTCGTGATTTTGCTATGTAGTAGTGAGTTTTGATGGTGTAGTCGTGATGATTTTTGTACAGTAGTGAGATATTGTGATACACTCGTGATCATTTTGTTGGGTGCTCGACGGGTACAAGCCCCCCCCCTTGGGGAATGGGGACTTGTAATTATTTTGAGGTTACCCAAGAAGCAACTATGTATCTAGGAAAATCTACATGCTTATAAGCGGACTACATTGGATGATACACTTATGTGTATCATCCAATACACTTGGTAGGTTTAAGTACACACAGGTGGACTGATGTTTGATCAAAAAGAAACCACAATCTGAGGAAAGCGAAAGATTGTAGGAAACTTGATAATGAGTTCGATGAGAAAAAGAACAAACAGAGTGGAAACATGATTGGTCTTTTTATAACTGAATAACTCGAACTCATTACATCGCGTCATGATGTTAGCAAGAACCCTTATTGATAATGCACATTTATCTATACACGTCCTGCTCAAGAGAAGTCCTTGCATGACTCTCAATTCAAACAACAAGAACAGAAGAAACCGGATTAGACATTACAGATTAAAATAGATTAAGATTAGAATTCATCAGATACAAGCCAAACCTCCAAGAAGAACAGACTCAGATCTCAGATTAACAGACTCAAACTAAGATTACCCAGATCCAATTACTCAACTACAAGATTGAACCTTCCCCACATCAAACCTTCTCATTACCGTCACAACAACTCCCACATACCAAACTCCTTCACTAAACAACGAAGATTTAGACCTTGACGCACTGTCACAGTTTGTCGACGCCACTCTCATCTACAGAAATGGAAGACATACAACACAAAATCAACAAGTTGACTGTGTCCCTCAACCAAGAACGAGCACTCAGGGCGCAGGCCAAAAATCGGGCTCGAGAGTCAGAAGCTAGACTGGCTGCAATGGAAGCTCATCATACAGCTCCAGCACACAACCCTGGAAGCCAACCTACAGCCCAGCACCTGCCGTCACACCCACGCCCAAAGGGCCTAAAGTGGCGGCTCCCAACAAGTTTAGCGGGACACGTGGTGCCCCAGCTGAGATTTTTGCTAGTCAGGTACAATTATAAATGCTAGCCCACCCATACCTATTCGAAAACGATAAACAAAAGGTTGTGTTTGCTATGGCCTATCTCACGGGACCGCTAGCAGCTGGGCTCAGCCCCTGATGCACGAGTTGTTAGATGAATCTAAGTCTCACCTCGTCACTTTTGAGCAATTCGTTACTAATTTTAAAGCCATGTACTTCTACACGGAGAAGAAGGCTAAGGCGGAGCAATTGTTACATAACCTGCCACAAAAGACTACGGTAGCTGCTTATACGCACGAGCTTAATTGAAGTGTGGTGACGCCGGTACCAGGAATCACACCTGTCCATGTCTCGCCACGGAAAGCTCGCCGAAGAACAGGACATCCCGTCAGCGTGTGAAACACGGATCCGGACTTGAACAAATAGCCAACCCTCTGGATTGGTCAGCCTGGCCCTGGAAAGGCCTCAGACAAGGCACAAGGTAGAGAGACATTTCCCTCTCAAAGTTCCCCAGGAACACTTCTCTCTCCTTTGTCCTTCTTGCCAAGTCCATTCTCACAACTCGTCCCGCCTCTTCCGAGCTTTTTTGGCGCGCGGGTATCAGCCCCCTGATTTTCAAACCCTCAAGCAACCCTTTGCTCTCCCTCCCACCCGTGGTTTGAAGGGGCTCTTCCCCGCTCTCATGCAAGTTGCCCAGCCTTGGACAGTCTAAGAGGAAGAACAGAGTTCTTTCCGCTTCTCCAAGGCTGGCGCTAGGTTCCACCCAAAGCACGCGGTCCTCACCCTCTAGAGACATACTCTCAGGAGGGCAAGTACCGCTAACGCACTCCTGCCTAGCTTGCATGAGCTGAAGTGTTCTCAGTACACTTCCCTCACCTCTCTCCTCGCAGATGCTTGGACAGAGAAGACATGGACTGGGTGGGAAACCCCTACTTTAATAAGTCAGTACAAACAAGGCCTTAAAAATAAAATTTGTATTGCAATGGTCATGCATCAAGAAGAGTTTAAGAGCATAGAGGAAATTGCAAACCTGGCTATCAAAATCAATACTAAATTACACGGAGCCAACGACACCACCGCTTTTCATGTACCTACCAACGACCCCAACGCGATGGATATCTCTTCAGGTTTCATTAGACTTTCAGACGATGAAAAAGCACAACAAATGAGATCAGGACTGTCTTTTTGGTGTAATGAGCAAGGTCATTGAGCAAATGAATGTCCTAAGAGAAGAACTGATAAAGGGAAGGGGAGAGAGAGTTGAGGAGGTTTTAGGACTAGAGTTTCAGAATTGGAAGTGGAGTTGGCGGCTATGAGAACAAAGGATGATGGTGTTAGTAGAGCGGAATCATCAAAAAATGGCGGTGCTCAGGCTTGATTTATGTGCCTATCCTGAGCCACAAAGGGGTTCTGAATGATATTCAACTGGGTGCTAGTAAATTGAATTATTGCAATGAAATTGATCCTCACATTTTTCTACAATGTTCACTTTCCTTGTCCCAGCAACCCCGCGCCACGTCCTACCTCACATTTCCTGCTTGCTTTCTTATTGACTCTGGTGCCACACATGACATATTGACTGAGAAGTTTGCCCGCCACACAGGTCTCATTAACCACACAGTGGATGCAAAACACATTGTGATTGGCTTTGATGGCTCCACCAGCCGAGCATCATACAAAGTTGACTTATTCCTTGAACACGACACCAACCAGACTTGTTTTATAATCACCCGCATCAAAGACGACTACGATGGAATCCTTGGTATTCCATGGATCAAGAGACATCACGACTCGATCGACTGGGAAGCCGGCTCCGTCAAATTTGCCAGACACCACATTTCAACTACTACGGTAGTGTTGTCCAATCTGACCAACACCCATGACAGCCCTGATGTGGAAGCCTATGGGCACGCTAAGAGCTGTGACGAGGGGGCCGCTATTACGATTAATATGCATCAGCCCCCGCAATGTGAGTGCGATAACATTATTCCACAACTTAATGTCAAAACGGCTGGCAAGCTTTCTATCCCTGCTACATCACAGATCCCCCACCGATTATCGACCTCAACAACAATAAGCAATCAAAATCCGCAATCCGAGACGCTTAAAGACCACCCTGCAGCTGTTATCAGAGCTTTGTCTGACCCAAAAACACCCTTGCACGGTCAAGAATTTGAGCCCACGGGGGACACTAGGCAAAATGACGAGGGGATGTGTAACAATCATGTTACATTAACATCCCTGCAGGGTGAGTCAGAGGCGTTTTGTCATCCTGTACATGTTGAAGCAGCTGGCAAGCCAGTATCATATTCAACATTAGAGACTACAGACAACAAGGCCCTCAACCATGACACCTCTTCAGCCACGAGCGTCACATGTACTACAACAGCTACCAAGTCCTATGCGGCTGCATCAGCAGCTTCGTCCATTCTGACCAAGACCATCCGTGACCCTGAAGTGGAAGCAAATGGACAAACTAGGAAAAGTGACGAGGGGGCTGTGATTATAGTCAATCAGCATCTGCCCCCGCAATGTGAGTACGATCTTAAAGAAAACTCAATCCTAGTAGAAGCAGCTGGCCAGTGTTCACATTCCCAAAATAGGACCAGTACGGTTGACACAGCCAAAACATCGTGGTTGACATCAGCAAGGATAGCGGCAGATGAAAAGGCTAAATTACCTACCAGAACAGTCGAGGAAATGGTCCCATTGTGCTACCATTGACACCTGCACTTATTTCAGAAGTCAAAAGCTCAAAGCCTACCGCCTAGACGGAGATACGACTTTTGAGTGGATTTGGTCCCTGGCGCGCAACCTCAGGCTAGCAGGATCATCCCACTCTCGCCAGCTGAAAACACTGTACTAGACGAGATGATTGAAACGGGACTGGCCAATGGCAACATACGGCGGACTACATCACCATGGGCAGCGCCCGTCCTCTTTACTGGAAAGAAGGACGGCAACCTACAACCATGTTTTGACTACCAAAAGCTAAACGCCTTGACTATCAAAAACAAATACCTGCTGCTGTTGACCATGGATCTGGTCAACAGCTTATTAGATGCGGAAGAGTTTACTAAACTAGATCTTCGCAATGCCTACAGCAACCTACAGGTAGACAAAGAATCAGAGGATGTACTGGCGTTTATTTGTAAACAAGGCCAGTTTGCCCCATTGTCCATGCCTTTTGGTCCAACAGGTGCTCCCGGGTATTTTCAATTCTTTATCCAAGATATTATGGTTGGCGGCATTGGGAAGGACACCGCTGCATATTTGGCCGACACCATGATATACACTAAGAAAGGTGTCCGTCACGAAGGCATAGTCACCGAAGTTCTAGATATACTTGACAACCATAACCTTTGGCTCAAACCTGAGAAGTGTGAATTCTCAAAGTCAGAAGTCGAGTACTTAGGGCTTATCATCTCTAAGAATAGGGTTAAAATGGACCCAGCTAAAGTACAAGCAGTGAAGGACTGGCCCGCTCCAAAGAATACAAACAAACTCCAACGTTTTATTGGATTTGCAAACTTCTATAGGAGGTTTATAGACCAATTCTCCAAAACTACTCGGCCACTTCACGATCTGACAAAGCTCAACACTCAGTACAAATGGAACGACACTTGCAATAAAGCTTTTGAAAATCTTAAGACAGCATTCACGTCCTCTCCCATTTTGAAAATTGCAGACCTGTACCGCCCTTTCATTCTGGAATGTGATTGTTCAGATTTCGCGTTGGGAGCGATTCTGTCGCAGAGATCAGAAGAGGATGGTGAGATACACCCAGTCACATATTTTTCAAGGTTGTTAGTTCAAGCAGAGAGAAATTACGAAATCTTTGACAACAAGCTATTGGCTATTGTAGCTTCCTTCAAGGAGTGGCGTCACTAACTTGCAGGTAATCCAAACCGCTTAGAAGTAATAGTATATACAGATCACCAAAACTTAGAGACATTTATGACAACTAAGCAGCTGACCCGTCAACAAGCAAGATGGGCAGAGACCCTGGCCTGTTTTGACTTTGTGATCAAGTTTAGACCAGGACAATAATCACAGAAACCCGACGCATTGTCTAGACACCCAGACCTCAAGCCTTCAGAAGAAGAACGACTCAATTTCGGTCAACTACTTAAACCTGAGAACATTGGACCAGACACGTTTCCGGTTGAGCTGGCCAGCGTGGAGTCTTTCTTTGTCGACAAGTCTATCCAATTAGAAGACTCGGAAAAGTGGTTCAAGATTGACGTATTGGGTGTATCTGATATACAAGAGAAAGCACCTCAAGGCAAAGACGTGTTAACCAATGTTGAAATCATTGATTGGATACATGGATTTGATAGATGATCCGGTATCAACTAAAGTCAAGAAGTTGACAAAGATGTATGAGGTTAAGGACGGTGTTTTGTATAAGTATGGTAAGGTCGAAGTACCGGACAACAACAACATCAAGTTCAACATACTCAGAAGCCTTCATGATACACTATTAGCTGGCCACCCAGGACAAAACAAGACACTTAGCCTCACCAAACAATGTCTTTCATGGCCATCTCAAAAAGCCTACGTTAACCAATATGTGGACAACTGCGACTCTTGCTTAAGGACCAAGTCATCAACACAATTGCCTTATGGCACATTGGAACCACTACCAATTCCTGCAGGACTGTGGACCAATATTTCATACGATCTAATCACGAAATTGCCAATTTTGAATGGATTTGACAACATACTTACCGTGGTTGATAGACTAACTAAAATGAGTCATTTCATTCCTTGTAAGGAAACCATGAAGGCAGAAGAATTAGCAGACTTGATGATTTGTTACGTATGGAAGCTGCATGGCACACCCAAGAGTATTATTTCTGATCAGGGCAGTATTTTTATTTCTAAAATAACTAAAAAACTGAGCAAGAAATTAGGAATTAACCTGTCCCCATCTACAGCATTCCATCCCAGGACTGGCGGCCAATCGGAAATTGTCAATAAGGCAATTCATAGATTACCTTCAGGACAACTGGGAAGAACTACTGGCAACGGCAGAATTCACGTACAATAACAGAGATCACGAGTCAATTGGCATATCACCATTTAAGGCTAATTACGGATTTAACCCAATTGTGAACCACATACCTTTGCTGGAGCAATGTATACCTATAGTGGAAGAGCGGTTGAAATCAATTGATGATGTTCAAAAAGAACTGACTGTCTGCTTGGAAATGTCACAGGATAAAATGAAACAAAATTTTGACAGACATGTGCGAAAGACACCCAAATGGAACGTAGGAGATGAGGTATGGTTTGAATTCAAAAAATATAGGAACCACAAGACCCAGCCCCAAACTGGGACATCGCTGGCTAGGTCCTTTTAACATTATCAAAACCATTTCTAACTCTACTTACCAACGCAGCCACAGTTACTGTACCAGTACTGGTAAAGTACAGTATAGTACCTGATTTTCCCAGTACAGTACCTGCCAGTATTGTACCTAGGTGGGCACTACTGTACTGGAGGGCAAATATTTTTGAAATTTTAGTATAGGTACTGTACCAAGTACAGTACCGCCGCGGAAGGTACGATACCGGTACCGGCCCTGCCAGTACCTAAAATATAGGTACTATACTGGTACAGTAGTCAACAGTACCTGTATTTTTGATTTTCTTGATCAATCCCCTTTCCTCCCAGCACTATAGTAGTATTTTTGTTTTCAGTTTCACTCTCTACTGATATTTATTACCTAATCAATGATTTATATATAAATAACACTACACCAAATGTAATCTTTACCGGGCGGTAAAGAAAACTACTGACATAGAAAAGTCCTGAGGCAACAGGAAGAGAGCTAAAAATCTGAAAAAATATGCACCTTGTTCCTAGATGTTGGGGCGTCATGATGAGAATTTTTTGTGTTTTACACACGGATATTGGTTAATGTACTAACAATAAAGGCTGAGAATCATCAAAAACCCACCTGTAACAATACCTGAAATTTGGCCCTTGATTTTGAAGACAGGATTTTGGAATCTTCAAACATCAATAGATTTTGCAGGTCTGAATCGAATCACTCGATTTAAAGTGCATTGAAAAGGTGAGCCTTTCCTTTACATTTTTCATTCAGACATCACATCTGTAGCTGGTCTACAAAAGATCCTACAGAGCTATTCATGCAGAACTGTTTGAACATATGTAGAGCGTTTATATGGCTAGATAGCACCTTAACACCTTTATGAAGTGTAAAGGAGAGTGGTTCAGCTTTTGAATGAACCAACAATTGAGTTATTTGGAGCAGAATTGCAAAAGTTATTGAAGTTTTCAGACAACAAAATATTGTCTTCATAATCATGACCCAAATTTCAGGCATTGTTACAGGTGGGTTGTTGATTATTTTCAGCCTTTATTGTTAGTACATTAACCAATATCTGTGTGTAAGATACAAAAAAATACTCATCATGACGCCCCAACATCTAGGAACAAGGTGCATATTTTTTCAGGTTTTTAGCTCTCTTCCGGTTACCTCAGGATTTTTCTATGTCAGTAGTTTTCTTTACCGCCCGGTAAAGATTACATTTGGTGTAGTGTAAGCAACTTAGTTATCATTTCTTAAGCCTTTCAATACACCCAATGTGCCGGGTACCAACTCAAGGTATGGTGAGATACTGGGCAGTACCTGCCATAGGTACGGTAAAGTACAGTACCTATCTGCAAACCTGAGATACCAGTATAGTACAGTACCTAGCAGAACACAAAGTTACTTTACTGCTGGGCATTTTTTACAGTACCTAGATTGTAGGTACTGTACGGAGTACTGTACCTGGTGCAAGGTACTGTACCAAGTACCTTAATTTGTAGTATCCAAAAAGCCAGGTACTGTACTAGTATTGACAATACTTTACCAGTACAGTAACTGTGGCTGCGTTGTACTTACACATTGAACCTGCCTATCTCTATGAAAGGGGTGCCCAATGTATTTCATGTTTCACTACTGAGAAAACACCAACCAGACCCTATTCAACAACAACACCTACAACCTGCACCACCTATCAAAATTGAAGGCGGAGAGGGGTGGGAAGTATCAGCCATTTTAGACAGTAGATTAAGGAGAGATAAGAAAGAGTATTTAGTTAACTGGACAGGTTTTAATTTCAGCCATGATTCTTGGGAACCAGAATCTAATCTCAAGAACTGTAAAGATTTACTGAAGGAATTCAAGACATGATTTCCAAATACAGGAAAGAAGACCAAGGCAAGGAGAAGACGGTGAGAGGGCCAAGCTTTTTCCCATGTGGTTTTTTAATGCTACCCGGGGAAGATGCAGAGCTTGAAAAAGGGAGCTTGGGTATTAGAGGCAGGATAATGCTACGATTCCAATCCGTGAAACTCTAACTACACATGTCACACATTAGAGAATATCTTGTACACACGTCATCAGCTAGTTGTAGTCTCTTTTCCTTCATCCCACAATATATCATTGAGCCTGGATAAGACTATCAGGAACTATCTCCTCCATCACCAAGAACCCCGAGACAGTGCCATAACAGACACCCAACCTACTTTGAAGGAGTGGCCTGACCATTCCTGTAGATAAGTCTTCCCCCACGCTCTTTCTACGCAGTTAATGAATCTCTTTTTAGTTGAAGGGCCTTTGTTCATCTGGAACAGAAGAGGCACCCATTCTTTCATCGAGTCCATTCTCATTATGCTCTTTAACACTTTCACCAAGTTCATTCTCATTATCCTCTCTAACACTTTCACCAGATCAAGTATTGATGGCTGTGACTGAAGGTGGGTGATTTGATTTTTTTTGCTTTCCCTAAGTGTAGTTTTGCCCGTTTACCTTGTATCTTATCCTACATATTTGATGTGGTGAGTGCGTCTTTCACTAGGATACACCTATGTGACATGTAGTTGTGTTAAGGCCACAGCACAGTCTTTTGAAAGTGGTTGAGGTGCGGTGAGACTGCTGAGCCTATTATATAAATTTACTGATGAGAGAGGAAGAGAAATCATGTTGTTGAGATACAAATCACTTATGTGGCCTAGACGACGATGAAGAATTGATGAACAAGAATGAGCTGAAGTTCCAGACGAAGGCATGACAGACAAAGCCAGTGGGCTTACGGATTCAATTGCAACATTCATGAGTCCATTTTCCATGAAGATTCCGTTAAATAAAGCAAGGCCGTTCTTCACCAATGCGAAGCAGTTAGGATCAGTGTCATCAATTATTTCTCGAACACCTTTCTTTTTAAGAACTCCACCGGCAGTAAGATTTTTGCTTAGATCAGTACGGAATGCAAGAGGTGTCAAGGTGACAATGCAAAAATCAAAAAACGAAAATCACAATTCCCGGGTGCGAAATTCAAAAATCAAAGACAAAACTACAGAAAATACTCAAATACAGGGATAAAACCCCTGTACCGGAGTAAAAGTCATGGCAGAAACCCCTTTCAGACCAGGTTACGGCCCAAATTTCAGTAGATTTACAACTTGAAACTCAACATTTGTCACCCCATTGTCGCATTGACACAAAAAGTACCAGGAAACCACAAAAGAGGACATCAAAATTCAAAAATCAAAAAATCAAAAAATCAAAAGTCGAAAATCAAAAAACAAATGTCGATAATCAAAAAACGACAATTAACAAACCATAAACAAAGACCCCAAAAATGAAAACTTCACATTAGATGATGAAAAGTGTACCTCTCTACCTCTACCTCTCAACCAATCACACAACCCACACACCATCACCGATCATCTTAGTCATTCCTCCAACTTTTGTTATAGTCTCCACCCATCCACTTGTTCAACCAAACCTACACTACACTGAACCTCTTTGATTGTCTCCACTCTTCTTCATCCTTATTTGATTGTCTCCACTCTTCTTCATCCTTATTTGATCGTCTTCACTCTTCTACACTACACTGAACCTCTTTGATCGTCTCCACTCTTCTTCACTCTTCTACACTACACTGAACCTCTTTGATCGTCTCCACTCTTCTTCATCCTTATTTGATCGTCTTCACTCTTCTACACTACACTGAACCTCTTTGATCGTCTCCACTCTTCTTCATCCTTCTTTGATTGTCT
>NW_006768816.1:692691-717909 GCF_000204055.1 Melampsora larici-populina 98AG31
GATTACTTTTAGAGTATTGTATCTCGTAGTGTGATTACTTTGCTCACAACAATCAATATCATTGACCACTACAAAGTTTACCACACACAGAGATGCAGGTAATAGCAAAATAAAGTACTCAGTTTTCCAAAACCATAGAATCATCACCTTCAACACGGGCAAAGGGAGTGTTACTCCAAGACAAATCTTTCAATCTTGCTAATACAACATCAAAAGAACCCCAAAAATTTCCAATGTCCAAATCCCTGCTCACAATTCCAACCTCTTCCATGACTTGATCAACCACCGGGGAAAACCACTCAGGGGTTGTGCTCCACAAGTGTTCTTGCTCCGGGTAATCATCAGCAAGGATAGCATCCACCGCTTCACCTGGGACAGGTATGAGGTAATCAATGCAACCAAATTCGTCAACGGGGTTTTTGTAGCAGTAGTCTGCAGAACATCCAGTAGGTAATTTCGACCGCTTGTCGTGTCGTCTGCAGAAACCATTGTAAAACCTGACCCATTTGTCCAGAGCTCGTTGAAAGACAGGGATAAATAGGTGGAGAAACAAGGTCCTGAAAAGCAATAACAAAGATTTCAGCATGGAATCACCAATTAAAAAAAAGGAGCTTCACCTAGACATTGGATCATTGTCATTATATAAATCTTGATCAATGCGCTCTTGAATTTTAGCTTTGATATTTCCAGTCAGTCCACAAGTCATTTTGTCCCAGAAGCACTCAATCTTTTGGTTACGAGGGGACGGGACATATTGATGATAAGGCCAGTCTGGAGCTCTGGAACCGTAAGTTTCTCCAAAATAAAGTTGATGTCCAGCAAGAGGAACAGTCTCAGTTCCTCGATCCGTGGTGAGCTTTTTGGGAATGCCACCTTGTTTCTTGACAAGGCCCAGATACCACAAGTCAACATGGCGGGGGTCGCTGTTGGTGACATGAGCATGAAGTCCCAAAATCTTTCGAGACCAGCAATCAATGAATCCATATATACCAATTCCAAAGTTGATCAACTTGTCGTGTCCATCGGCCGCCCAAACCTCATTGGGACCGCCCGCATAGTATTCCCGTCGCTTGAGTTTATGAGCAGCTCTCATTCTGACAGCATCTGGGTCCATTGCCTTCATCATAGCCGCAATAACATCACTATATCAAAGAGGATTTCAAATGTAATTAGCATCAGAGCAAATGGAATCAAGAAGGCCCAAACACTTGCCGGTGGATGTGAAGCTCGTGTTCCTGAGCTAGCATCTTCTTGATACTCTTGATTCCAAGTACATTTCCATATTCAATCTGAAGTTCTTCAATCTTGCTACATACAGTGGCATATGTTACTACACCCATGTCAAGATCATCCTTTTGGCGGTGAAGATTGAGTTGCTTCTCAACTCGAGCTAAAGTTGACCGGCTGATGATGATGTTGTGTTCGTTTTTGAGGGCAATGAGAGCTCGCTTTTGGTTCAGAGATTGTTTGTAATTATCTAATACTGCATCCTTTACAACCTCCACATCATAATTTCCTTGTTGTTTCAAGTCCCATTCTTTGATCCGTCTTCTAACAGTTCTTACACATACTCGGATGTTGTGCCGTTGCCAAACAGTGTCGCATACTGTTTGTGCTGGCCAGTTGTTAGCCACAGCTTCTTCCAAAAGCGGTCGCAAGATTTCATCAGATATTTTCGCTGGCATGTTGGTGTGTAGTTGGTGATGGAGATTGAAGGTGTTTGGATGAGGATTGCAGAAGATTGAGGATGGTCGAAGAATATTCAGGATAATCAAAGAAGATCGAGGATGGTCTAAGAAGATTGAGGACAGTTGACGAAGATTGAGGAATATCAAGGACAGTCGACGAAGAAAGAAGAAGGTTGAGGACGGTTGACGAAGATTGAAGAAGATTGAGGACGGTTGTCGAAGATTGAAGAAGAATGAGGACGGGTGACGAAGATTGAGGAAGATCAAGGACGGTTGACAAAGAAAGAAGAAGGTCGAGGACGGGTGACAAAGATTGAGGAGGATCAAGGACGGTTGACAAAGAAATAAGAAGACTGAGGACGGATGACGAAGATTGAGGAAGATCGAGGATGGATGACAAAGAAATAAGAAGATCAAGGACAATCAAAGAGGATTGATGATGATGAAAGAGGTTTTGGAGGAGAGCGAGACAGTAAGCAGGTACTTTGAAGCTCTTGAGACTGATGGTAGAATGTCTCTGGTCGGAGGTGTTGATACCTGTGAGACCGAGCTTGTAGCTAGTTGGCCAACATGTGGTTTTTGACTGCAGTAGAATCTAACTTTCGTGTTTGAATTGTAAAGTTTGAGAAATGTATTTTTTGATTTTTGGTTTTTTGATTTTTTGGTTTTTGGTGTTGCTGGTACTTTTTGTCAAAAGGTGACAATGCAATGAAAACGGTGTCGACCACTGGAAAATTGGGCAAAAAGGGGTTTCTGCCATGACTTTTACTCCGGTACAGGGGTTTTATCCCTGTATTTGAGTATTTTCTGTAGTTTTGTCTTTGATTTTTGAATTTCGCACCCGGGGATTGTGATTTTTGTTTTTTGAAATTTCGCATTGTCACTTTGGAACGTCTCGCATTCCGTAGATCAGGAACTAATAAGCACTTGGTGAGTTCAAAAGTAGATCCATCACCAGCCTTGAGCTGAACTTTTCCTATGCCTTCCACAGCTAACGTTGCATCACCACTGGCTAGTCACACTGCAAATATAATGTATTTTTCCGAGGTGAAAAATGATTACATTTATTTCACAAAATGATTAAAAATGCATTAATTCTGCATTAATTCTGCATTTTTCTGCATTAATTCCACATTATTAATCATTTTGTGCATTAATGTCAATCATTTTTCACCTGGGAAAAATACATCATTTTTGCAGTGTCAGATTCTTTGGTTAGGATCATCGACTGGTTTTAAGGAGTCGGCAACAAATAGTGATTGTAAGTACAACATGTGGTGCGTAGCACCAGTCTCATGAAGAGCCCATAGAGTGCCGGAAGAGTCAGTGGTAGAGACATTAGCCAAGGGTGAGTTGTCAAGAGATATCACTTCAAAGCTTGCATGTCGAACCATCATGTCCATTGCTTGAGTAACTGAGTTAGCTGAAGGAGTAGTAAGTCTTCTAAAACCTCTGACTGGGGCAGAAGACCGAGATAATGAATTGGAACTCGGTCGTTGATTTCCTCCACCTCGATTAACTCGTCGTCGAGCAAGAAAATCGTCACGTTTGGCAAAGTTTTGAGGCTTTGACCAACACTTTTTGGCTGCGTGAGGTCCTTTGCACACAGATTCGGTGCACTCAAACCGGCGGCCTCTAGACACGGAGTTTGCATAGACTTTGGTTGTTCGGGTGTCGCGAGTAGCTTGATTAGCTGCAGCTGAGAAGTTGTGCCAAGTATCATAGTCTCGTAAGTACTTTACGACATCACGACGAGTAAGAGGTGAAACGGTGGAGTGAATGAATTCAATGATAGATTCTGGAAGGTGATCAATTGAGTCTATGAGACAAATAGAAGATTGGGTGTCGTCCATCTTTCCGACATACCGAGTAAATTCGATAAATAGACTTTCAAATTTATCCAGATGACTTGAGATAGTATCACCTCTTGCAATCATAATACTGCTCAAGGATTTTGAAATGGAAGACAGGTGTTGTGCATTGATAAGAAAATGGCAATCTTTGAGGAACTGCCACAACAAGAAGGGATTGTGCAAGATAGAGTTAGGATCTTCAGGATCTGTTAAATGATTTATAGCTTGAACATGATTTGATTTATCGAGACGATCTAATATATAGTTGACTATAACTTTCCTTGTCTGTGATACTTTATTGGCAGACAATTCAGCATCCTTAAAGTTCTCTGTCACCACATAATGATGAAGTTCAAGTGTTTCAAGATTATAAAACACTGATCTTCGCCAACTTGGGTAGTTACCATCTTCCAGATCGTCTGTGACCTTAAACTTGCTTAAAGCGTTGTTTAACTGTTGTCCGTATTGTTGAAGAGATTTACCAAACACAGTGGCAGTATCCTCAGTGGACATGATTATGGTATTGGACAGACGTGCGGTGCGAGTAGACGACAGAGATTCAGATTCCGAATCAGTTAGTGAGATGTCTCCAGAAGATGGTGTTGACATAGATGGGTTGACGTTGATTTATTTTGAGGTATTGTCAATTGATCCTCTCGCTACCATGTAATAATTCAAGTTCGACGAGACACTAAGCTACGTGACGGACAGACAAACAACCTTTGAAAAAGGTGTAAAAACATGATTAGCCTGGTGTTGACGAGACACTGGCTAACAACAAAAAGAAAGAGTTCTAAACTCTTTTAGACGAACCTTTGAAAAAGGTGTAAAAACACGTTTAGCCTGGTGTTGACAAGACACTGGCTAACAACAAAAAGAAAGAGTTCTAAAATCTTTTAGACAAACCTGACAAGGGCGCAAGGAAGATCAAATCTATTTCCTCAATCGTGAATCACACACACACACAAAATGAATACTAACCTTTGAAAAAGGTGTAAAAACACGTTTAGCCTGGTGTTGACGAGACACTGGCTAACAACAAAAAGAAAGAGTTCTAAACTCTTTTAGACAAACCTGACAAGGGCGCAAGGAAGATCAAAAGTAAAGAAAAACTAAGGCAGTGTCAAGATTAAGAGATTAAGAGAGAAATAGTATATAGTAAAGAAAAAGTTTGAGTTTAGTAATGGTTTTGATATAAAAGAAAAAGTGAAATTGTCGCCAAACTCGGACCTGTCAGAAATTTTTGCCTATTTCAAAAGAAGATTCATCCGTCCAAATTACTTTCTTCCAATCCTCAAAGGTCCAGGCTTGATGAATCTTAGCAAACTCAAGTTGATTGTTGATCTGTTTCTTGTTCAAAAATGGCTTGCGGCATGCAATACAAGAATGAAAGCCAAGTTTATGTATCTCATTCCGGACTGTGGTTTTGCTAGCTTTGATTGCCAATTCGTTGGTGATTTGGCAGCTCGTCTATCTTGTTCAAGTATATGTCTGAGTTATTCAACATCTTCTTTTGAAAATTTTGGCCTTTTTCCAGGAGCTTTTGATGCTGATAATTTGTTATGCTTTTTGAATGGGGAGATGATTGTATAAACTGTTGTTCTGGGATGGCCAAGATGCATTGCTATTTTTTTTGCTGTAGCCCCAGCCTCATGCATTTCAATAATTCTTCCTCTTTTGGAATCTGTCAAGGTACAAGTCTTCATGTTTGGAAAGATTGAGCAGCGGATGATTCCATAGTCAGCAGTGATGTGACAAGATTTCTGTGCATAGAAAAAGCCCCGGTACCGCTGCAGAACTTGAGTGATTACGTAAACCACTTGGAGGGTACTGTACAAGATGCATCTGCAAAGGACAGCTTGTTCAGAATTTGTGAGTTGTTGATAGGAAATGCTGCAGTTTTTATTTTGATGAAAAAATGCTGAAAGTTGTGAATTTCTAGTTGGGATCAAGCCAAAAAATCCTATAAGTTGTAAGTTGCTCCTGCGCAATCTCCGGGTGACGCGTGCAGTTTGAAGAGGTACTTAGTTAAGTTAGAATATCCCCTTGTTATACAAACTTAACAAAGTCCCTCACCAACGGCCAAAGGCTTGAGCAAGGGACTTACCTCAAAAACGTGAAGTCTTGACTGAGAAGTAGGCTGTATTCAACAAAAAAACTCTACATTCACCGTGTACGTGTAGGGTTTGCTTGTCGAGAAGCGCGCACCAACTCCCTTTGAGGCAAAGGGAAGTTGTGGAGGCAAAGGAAAGTCATGCGCGCTTGTTGACGAGCAAACCTCACATGGACGGATACAGTGAATGCAGAGATTTTTTGCTGAATGCAGCCTACTTCTCAGGCCAGAATTCATGTTTTTGAGGGAGCCCCCTTGCTCAAGCCTCGGGCCGTTGGCGAGGGACTTAGTTAAGTTTGCTTGTAGGCATTGGGTGAGGTGAAATTTTGTAAAATTGGATTTAGCTGCAACTTGAACAAAGGGCCCGGTGTGAGGGTAGTGACTCTTTTTAAGGCTACTCTCACTAAATGTGGTACTGGGACTAGTTACACTACACGAAAGATAATATTTTCTGGGCAGAAAATTAAATTATTGATACACAAAAATATTGAGAGGCCAGGAGAAGGGCAAAAAATAAATAAAAATATGCATCTTGTTCCCTGCGGTGAGAGCTTCACTCTCCATATTTTTCCATATTTTTACAGTCCGTATTGATAAGTGTACTAACAATAAACCTTCATAATCATCCAATTACAACCTGTAACAAGCACTGAAATTTGGCTCATTAGTGTTTAGAGAAACTTTTGATTTCTGAAAACACCTATAACTTTGTCAAATCTGCCTCAAAACACTCGATTTTAAGTGCATTAGAAAGCTTAACTCTTCCTCTCAAACTGTCATAAGATCAAGAACTATGTAGCTAGTATGACAATCATTCTATGGATCTGTATGTACAAATGTATAAAAAAGATGATATCTTTTTTAAAAGACCAGCATGCTGTGTGGTCCTATTATGAACTATTTGGAGGACAATTCCAGATTACCAATGCACCCAAAATCGAGCGTTTTGGACCGGAATTGAAAAAGTTATGAGTATTTTCAGAAATCAAAAGTTTCTCTAAACACTAATGAGCCAAATTTCAGTGCTTGTTACAGGTTGTAATTGGATGATTGTGAAGGTTGATTGTTAGTACACTTATCAATATGGATTGTAAAAATACGGAAAAACATGCGGAGTGAAGTTCTCAACGCAGGGAACAAGATGCATATTTTTATTCATTTTTTGCTCTCCTCCTGGCCTCTCAATATTTTTGTGTATCAATAATTTAATTTTCTGCCCAGAAAATATTATCTTTCTTGTAGTGTTAGCTAATGAATCATAATAAGTTATTATTATATTTCAGAATATAACTGGTTACAAGAGAGGGTGGAGGATGAGAGGTATGGATAATAATTAAACAACTAAGAGTCTGCTGGGACAAATACTGGCAGACTAAAGTTAGTTGACTCTTAAAGAAGAGGTTTAAGTTCATAAATGAATATGACGATGAGAACTGGATCCCAAAGTCCTCCAATATCCTTTCAGTAACAGGATAAAGAGTGATTATGAAGATCACCATCTTGGTTATCTCTTAGAGGTCACCAACCTAATTGGTTATTATCTTAGAGGTCACCAACCTATTGGTTATTGTCTTAGAGGTCACCAACCTAGTATTGAACTACTTAGGGGAAGTAGGGGATCTGGAAGTGAAGTGTATAACATACTAGGATCTAGTCAGGAAAGATCAAGGGAAATAGAATAAATCACTAGTATTACTATTTGTGATACACTTGATTATTATTCTGATTGAACACTTGATGGTTCTTTAGAAAGTGATATGTAGAAACTGGGGTTTTCTTTTAGTGATGAACCAGGTTTGGTTTATATATTCACATCTTTAAACCTAATATTGTGATATACACAAGTGTTTTTATTATTTTATTCTTTTTATAATGGATTACACTTGATGTTACACTCTGTAATCATTAAGTGTTTTATACAATATAATCGTTTTTAACTTTTGATGCTGAGTTATGAGATGTTACTATTGGTTTTGTATGTAATCTTATGTGTTACATATGAGTTCTTGAGTACGTGTATATGTAGATAGGGTATATATGTATTTTGTTACATGCTACATATGATTTCTAGGCTGTATGTACATGTAATTGGGTTTTGTAAGTGATAGTTATATATTATAATTTAGTCTTTGGGTACATGTATATGTACCCAGGTCTGACACCCGGCAGATCCACCACAAATCCAGACTACTTATATCTGCATATCTATAAACAAATGAAGTTTTCAAATGGAGTTGACCTGAAAATAGATCAAAGAAGATCACATGTATTTAACACGGGTTAGTGGAACACACAACCACAAATTTTAGATCAAATCAAAAGCAAAAAAATAATGTGGAGTTGCAGTGTCAGCCATGAGGAGTATTTGGCATTACTCCCATTGTCAGAACAACAGCATCAGAGTAAAGAGGATTTTCCTGGGCAATGACAGCAAAGTTCAAAGGAGCCAAGACCCCGTTGCAAAGATTGAATATTGGTCTGTCACAGGGTGCATCTTATTCTGGTTTCAGCGTAGCAGATTTGAAACCCTTAATTATGATGGCACATGAAGAAACCCTGGCGTACTAGATCAGAAAGCAGTATATAAGAAATGGCCTTCCACACCCCAAAAAAGAAATCATCATCATTACGAATCAACAAACTCATCCTCAATAAATTAAACTCTATGACTTATACTAAAAACTGGCAATTATTTATGGTTCAGATCATCTCAATTCTTTGATATCATCTTTCTTATCTGACTTATAACATTTAGTATTGTAATTGTTTATTTCTTTCTCAAGCAGTATGTTATTGAAATAAGACTCAGTGTTCTTAATTTTAGAATAACCTTTCAAATGTCCAAGATGTTTTCAAAGATTGTTATTGATGAAGACATCTCTTTATTAATATGTAGAAACTAGACATTTAGATTAACTTCCATCATCCAAGATATCCCAAAGATTTTTATTAATAGAGATGTCTCTTTATTGATACATAGAAACTAGACTGTGTATACCTGAGACAGGAGTGTTTTTGTACCTACCTCAGAAGACCCTGATTGGAACAGACCTTTCAGCAAGTATCAGGCAGCGGTAGCCATCCTGCACCTAAGACAACATGGAGTTGCCAGCTCCTGTTACATAAACGCTCAAATTTACCTCAGTAAACCTACTGTAACAAAGTCAATATAGAAGCTTCAAGCAACATAATTCAGCTTTGATTCTCTTGAAGCCACCTGTTTTAAGTCTCAGGCTAACATGCAGGACTTGTGGATGGTTTTTAATTTGATTGTATTGAAAATTCTCTCTCTTGATTAATTTGGGAATAGCTGTCCAGTTCTCTTGAATTGAAGATACACAAAAATACTGTAAACTACAATCTTACAAAAATACACTTTGCCAAATCCCTAATGATTTGAGATGTTTCTTATATTTTTTAGAGGATTAATAACTACACGGAACCACCCTTCTGCACGGGTCTGTATGTTGTCCTTTAACCTTTGTAGAACTTATAACCCAACAAGGGTTATACAGAGCTGGAAGAGGATACTCTACTAATGTAAAGACGAGTAGAAGTTCTCTAAGGACTGCTCTTCTAAAACAAGTCAATCAGAAGAGGAACCTTTTGACTTGAGTACTGACAAGGTCCAAGAGAAATATAACTGATTTGATAAAAGAAAAGCACTCATCCACTCAAATCTTGATTGATACCGGAAACGATTCTCCACACTTTGTCTTGATTCCACGTACAAGATCACGTACAAGATCAGGCTAATCGGAGCAAAACATGCCAATTTAATCTATGTTTTTATGCCATTGCTTGTTCCTTTTGGTCTTGTTCTGACAACACCTGAATTGCCCCGCCCCGCGCCGCTAAAAGTCACTTTTTTTGTAGTGAGGCGGAAAGCCAATACAAGGTGAATCGCTTTCGCTCCGCTTTTGAAAACCAAGCACTGAGTGGTAAATGGAGCGCTGCGGTGGTTCAGCCCGCTATCGCACCGCTACTACAAAATCTCACAGGCTGGAGCGGGCAGGGCGAGTGTTAATATTCACAATTTTTTTTTTCAAACATATACAAAGAATAAAACAGTCTGCTACAAACATGTAACAAAAAAAACTTGTATCAACGCATAAAAAAGATGAAGAACAAAATTGTTAAACGAGTGACTAAGAAATATTAAAGGAAACATAACAAAAATTGAGAAAAAGAGAAATTAAACGAGTGACTAAGAAATATTAAAGGAAACATAACAAAAGTTGAGAAAAAGAGAAATTAAAATTAAACGAGTGACAAAGTGACTAAAGATAAAAAGACTAAAGAAATTCAAAACAAAAGAGACAAAGAACCAAGTGAGACACAGATTTTAAGTGGTATAAGGGTTGATAATTAATTCAAAATGTTTGTGACTGCAGTCTTTTTCTTGGAGTTGACAGCAAAGGATGCTACATAACTAATCGCATCTGCAAATCGACCAGTAACTGGAATCTTAGCTCGAAGCCACTGTAAGGTTCTCTGTAAAAGAACCTTCACTAGACTCTCGGGAACTCTCACGGTGGACTTTAACCACTGAAAACTATTCTAGAACTCTTGTTTGCATTACAAGCTCGCTAGCCTAGCTCCAGTCGGGGTTCGTGAAGAGAAGCGAAACAATCAGAACAAGTATAAATGAATATGAGAGTGATGATAATGACTCTTACCTAGCTCCAGTCGGGGTTCGTGAAGAGAAGAGAACCCAACGTGGAGCCAGGGCTGATAGTGAGTATAGAGAAGTCAACCTGTCTAATCCCATACTGTAACCCAATCCTTACATCCCTCCCTTCCTAAAAAAAATTCTATGTTCCACCTAATTATACCATGTATCCATCATAATTGTTGAAAAGAAAAAATTCATAAGAGAAGAGAAAAAAGAAAAGAAAAAAAATTGGCATGACTCGCCCTTAAAAACCATCTGATTTGTGAAATTGAAAGAAACTAAAAAAAATTGAAACTGAACTGAATGTAAAAAAAAATTGAAATTGCCGCTAAAAAGTGAATAAGAAAAAGGTGTTTTTGTTTGAATCCTTGACGTCGCAAAATGTGCCGTGTCGAGCTTGATCCTCCGCTCCAGGTTCGTGATAGTTTCGTTACTGAAAAGTGAAACAATACAAAGTTGTGCGGTGCTCACGGGCGTGGCCAAGGAGTTGTTTTTGAAAAGATTTTTTGGGGGATGTAGCCTTCGGCGGTGCATACTAATAATGGTGGGAACTTACTTTGACACCCAGGTCAATTGCCTGTCCCTTCCTTCTCATCCTCATGTCCTTCCCCTCGGTATTTCTTGAGTTTGGAGATGTGGAACACGGGGTGTGAGTTATCTTCGCTGCTGAGCCTTAACTTGAAGTTCCGACCGTCGTTGAGGCATTCCAAGACCTGGTATGGTCCATCGTATCTTGGTCGAAGTTTTGAAGTCGGTCTGCCTGCTCCTCCAACAACCTGCTGTTGGTCCTTGCTATCAATTAAAACCCAATCATCAATGGCCAATGTGTCACCTTCGCGTCGTCGACTGTTGTAATGTACTGCTTGCGAAATCCAGTTAGTCCAAAGACGGTCACGTGTCTCTGCCCACAGCGATTGCCGTTTCTCGATCCATTTCGCGATACTAGGACTCGTCTCCACTGGAAGTGCGTTGGTTGGGAACAGCCGGGGCTTGCGGCCATAAACAAACTCGAATGGCGAGACACCGGTTGCGACATTAACAGCGGAGTTGATTGCGAATTCGACCGATGGCAACGATTCAAGCCATTTGCCATGACGTGAAGACACAAGTTGGCGCAGAATCTGAACAATGGTTTTGTTTGATTTCTCGCTGCAACCGTCACTTTGAGGGTGATATGCTGTCGTCAGGTGCACATCGATGCGAAGAAGTCGATGGAGCTCTTGCCAAAACGAAGACGTCCAGAGTTTGTCTCGGTCACCTATCATCGTACGAGGTGCCCCGAAGATTGAAAGCCAAGCGCTGAAAACTCGTTGAGCAGTCCTTTCGGCCGTGTCTGTTTGGCAGGCTGGAACAGTACGAACAAACCCTGAGAGTCGACAAGTAATGGACAGGAGCATGTCATAATTCTTGACCTTAGGAAATGGGCCGATGAAGTCTAGCGCGATGTGTTCCATCGGGATATGTGGAACCTCGCTCGTTTGCATTCGTCCGGAGGTCAGAGTCGTCCTCGCCTTTGTTCGTTGGCAAGTGTCACATGAAGCTACGAATTTCTTGACATCAGTCGTGAGATTGGGCCAAAAGAATTCGCTCCGAAGTTGCAGTAAGGTCTTCAGTGTTCCTAGGTGTCCAAGTGATTCATGAACTTGCGTGATCAATTGGTGTCTCAATCCGTCAGTGTCTGGGACCACTAAACGATTGTCCAGAAAGATAAGGCCGTCTTTCACCTCTGTCCCTTCCCGTAGCGGCAGTGTCGAACAAAGCCGTACGCAGAAATGGTCCATGTCATAGCCAGTCTTGATGTCCTGTAAAGTTTGTTCATCGAATGTTGACTTGACCTCGAGTGCTGCTACGTCTTCAATTCTTGAAAGAGCGTCGGCCACAGTGTTATCCTCACCTTTCAAGTATTTGAAATCGAGGTCAAATTGCGAAAGGGTTTCCAACCAACGGGCCTGTCTTCTACTTAAGTTACGTTGCGTCATGAGATGAGTGAGTGAATGGTGGTCCGACATAACGTTAACCTTCAAGCCTAAGAGTAAGAGACGCCATTTTTGAAGTGCGTTGATAACTGCCAGAAGTTCTTGTTCATGGACAGGGTAATTTCTTTCTGCCGGTGTCATTGTTCTGCTCTCATAAGCAATTGGTGACGCTTTATCCCACTCCAAGCCTTGAAACAACGCTGCACCTAAGCCGTGTCCACTAGCATCCGTAAAAAGCCAAATAGGGTCTTCTGATTCATAATCTAAGGTTTTTAATACTGGAAGTGTTGTCATTATTCTTTTGATGTTCTCAAATGCCTGGTCTTCTGATTTTCCCCATTTGAAAGGTTCATTTTTACGCTTTGTACTGGTTAATGGTGATAGTGTTCCAACATAATGAGCTAATCCATCTACAAAATTTTTCATAAACTGGACTGTGCCTAAAAATCGAAGGAGTTGCTTTTGAGATTTTGGTGTCGACCATTTGGTAACTTTATCTACCTTCTGCTCGTCCGGACAAATTCCATCTGCGCTTATCTCATGACCTAAGAAGTTGATTTTGCGTCGAAATAGTTTGCTTTTTGATGGAGAGCAGTACAGCTTTGCTGCTTGCAAGCGTCTCAGAATCTCTCTGACATGGGCCTCATGTTCTTCTACAGAATCTGAAAAAACAACAACATCATCGATGTATACCACACAGATACCACCAATCAATTCACCTAAAGCTTCTTCCACACGTGCCTGATGCGTCGCTGGTCCATTGGTTAAGCCCATTGGCATGACCACCCATTCGTAGAGCCCAAATGGCGTTTTGACTGCTGTCAACGGAATATCTTCTTCGCGCATTTTTGTTTGGAAGAAAGAATTGATTTGGTCAATGACAGAAAAAACTTTTCCTTTCCCCACCAATCGCACTGCCTCGTCAACATTGGGCAATGGTGAACGGTCCTTCACTGTGTACTTGTTCAGTGTGCGATAATCACACACCCATCATGGCGGCGCGTTGGGATCCTTCTTCGGAATGATCATCGAAGGGGACGCGTACTGACTTGTTGACCGTCTGATTTGACCTGCAGCCAAATGCTGGTCTACTAACTTTCGCCATGGACCCCAGTACTTCTGTGGATAAGCGTACTGCTTCTCATTGATGACCACATTAGGGTCTGTCAATATGATCTTATGACGCACTTTTGAGGAATCATTTTGACTTTCAGGAGGGAAAAAGTCATCCTCCTCTTCAGATTCTACTGGGGGTAGTTCGTCTGGAAACAAATTAGAAAACTCCTTCAGGACTCTTTCTTCTCGAGCAGTCAAGTCTCTCGAGTCTTGAACTTGTTTCAGATTTTCAACAACACATGATATCATTTCATTCTTTATTTCATTGATCTCATTGACTATATTCTGAGATTCCCTAAGGATAGTCTTTGAAGGTACATGCTTCACAGTCCGGTCATGCAAAGATACATCAAGGTGGAATTTCTCTAAGAAGGGGGTCCCCAGAATTACATCAAAATTTTCTCCTAAGGGTGCGAGTTTGAAGAAGGTGGATCCGAAACGTAATGGTGGTTCTGATGACGAAACGTTGGCAAAGCAAAATTCCGTGAAGTAAAACGGTTGAGCTTCTTTGTTGTCGATTGCCAATCGCACTTCAACTGGCGCGACTAGTCGACGGCGTGGAATTTTGGCTTGCTTTGATAGTCGATCCGCCATCAGATTCGTTTCCGCTGCACAATCAATGAGCGCCCGAACATCAACACCATTAATTTTCAGCTTTAGGATGATGGATTTGGTATGAGAACCAGGGTTCTTGACACACCTTGCGTCTTCCTTCTCATTCGCCAAGTGAGCCACCAATACTCGGTCAGCTTCCTCATAACGTGCAAGGTCTTGAGTAAATAAATCAGGCGCTTCGTTGATGCTGGCGACAAGAGGTGCTTGATTCTGTGGTCGGCCCGCAGGTCTAGACGTTGGAGCGCCCGGCGCCAATGGGAGACGATTCGCGTTCGACTGGCGTGATGGGTTCGTTGATGATGCATCTTGTCGACGCGATGGACGAGGTCCAGGGTTGAAGACGTCCAGACCAGGAACTGTCACGTATGGTCCTTTTGCCGGGCCTCGACAGTCGCTTTTCCCACACGCCGTTCGACATACACCACACAGTCCCAGATGTCTCATGTATGAATGGTATCGCCACGCCTGATCGGCGCGTTCCTCCATTGATCGGCCAACAGGTGCGTTGGTGACGTTCGTTCCACGAGGTGTAGGCGTGTGGATACTGACTGAGTGACGGTTTTGGACTCGAGGGAGGAGATTGCTGGCCAGAACTAAATCCCATATGTTGTTTGCCTGCGCGATGAATGGTAAGAGTTTGAAGTCCGGTACTTGCAGCAATTGGCGATCTCTGACCCATCGTTGGAAGATGTCGGGCGTTCCCCACACGATGTATTCCGCCAGATTCTTGGGTGTAAGAGATGTCTTGACTTGTACTAGATTGTATAGATCACGAGCTCTACCAACATAAACCTGAAATCTTCATTAATCCCCATTCGTAACTGCCGAATGCTTTTCTCTGTTTCTTCTAACCATCCAGTCGGTAAGGTTTCTGTTGCCAGTTCATGCATGAGATCGGTACGTGAGTTCGTATACCATGCTCCTGCTCAGTTCGTATACCATGCTCCTGCTCGTGGTTCAACCACTACCGAACCCAAGATGATGAACCGTTGTCGATGGTCGGAAACGTTTTTCAATTCGAAGTATTGTTCGATTAACCTACGCCAATTAAACAGCGCTGCGGGACTTTCCGATGGTCCATTGAACTTAGGGATTTCAGATAACTTAAGATCGCTTGCATAAACCTTGTTGACTTTCTGTTGGACTTCGGCCGGTTGTGTACGAAAGGGAGGTACTTGGATGTGAGCGCGGACTGCACGTTGTAAGGTGCTCTCGACGGTACCGTTGGTTGTTACAGCTCCGGATCCATGAGGTGCGTGAATGAAACACGACGCGGTTCTCGTTGTACACTTTCCGTTGGCCGTATGAATGCGTTTCGAATCGGTGAATCTTGCTGAGTCATCACGGGAGATGATTGAACTAACGCTTGTGCGATCTCCGTGTTGATGGCTCTATGATCACGCGGGGCAGCTGGGGTCGGAGTCGATAATTGATTTCGAAACGAGGCAAAGGGGTTGTTAGATCCTGTACTACGAGCTGTACCAGGAGACCGTTCCGTCAGTAATTGGGAGATTGTCAATTCGAGCGCATCGATACGGGTCCGGTCAGCGGCGGCTAGTTCCAACTTTGCAGTCCATTCCGACTTCTCTTGTTCTAAGCTTTCAACTTTTGCTTGTAGAGTCTCGACGAGTTCGTCTCGAGACATGGGTTCCAGCGCCGCGATCCCACCAATACCTTGCGACGATCCGGCTGGGGGTTGTTGCATCGGCGTGTGAATGAAGCTTCCCGGTACCAGAGGCGTCGATAGATTTGCTCGATCAAAAAATTCGCGAACTATGTGCCTATCGGGTGTGATCGTTGGATCAGGTTCAGTTGACGCAGCTAGAGTGTGAGACGACGACGGGTAAATTGTACAGATTGTCTTGTTAGGCGTATCCACGTCTTCTCCTTCTACTTGCCAGTTGTAACGTGGAGGCGCTGGTGCAGGAGGTGAATCGACGGATTGGGGTTGTCTATATCTTCTAAGAAAAGCTTTGGGATTGGTCGAGAAATTGGCAGGTAAGTTGAATGGCATAAGATCGACGATTGATTTGGTGATGGAATGTCAAGGTGTCAAGATAATGAGTCAAGAGAGATCACACGATAGTGAAAAGAAGAATAAGGTTGAGAAATAGAATAAAAAAGTGTAAGGTTCTCTGTAAAAGAACCTTCACTAGACTCTCGGGAACTCTCACGGTGGACTTTAACCACTGAAAACTATTCTAGAACTCTTGTTTGCATTACAAGCTCGCTAGCCTAGCTCCAGTCGGGGTTCGTGAAGAGAAGCGAAACAATCAGAACAAGTATAAATGAATATGAGAGTGATGATAATGACTCTTACCTAGCTCCAGTCGGGGTTCGTGAAGAGAAGAGAACCCAACGTGGAGCCAGGGCTGATAGTGAGTATAGAGAAGTCAACCTGTCTAATCCCATACTGTAACCCAATCCTTACAGCCACTCCCTACAGCCAACAGCCATAGTGATTGCCTTTGGCTTGAGAGAACCTCGTGCAGGTACAGCAACATCAGCTGCCAATGAGAAGGTACGTTCGACACAACAAGAGGTGGCGGAGATCGATAGATAATCACGAGCAAGTGAAGCCAAAACTGGGAAGTCCGGAGCATGTTCCTGTGAAAGTGTTTCAGGTCAACTCCTACTCAAACATGATTCAATGAAAATATAAACTTACCCTCCACCAAATGAGTTCAGATTGACCAGGTAAGATAGGATGGCTACCTTCAACACCCAAACCCCGCCGCAGCGCGGGGGAATTCAGCTTCCCGGAGCCAGCGGCGGGATCGACCCCAGTGGAAAGCCAAACTCACCCCAGCGCTACCGCAGGAAAAATCGTCTTTGGGGTCGCTGCGCGCTCGAAACGGTCGCAGCGCGCCGCAGGGCACCTCACTGCGGTCGTTTTGGGCCAAAGGTAAAAAAACATTGTATTACCTACCGAAGGACAAAAAAATTTAATACCAAAAAAGAAACGTTTTATAAAGCAATCACAAGCTATTCTACTAATCTCAATCTACAATTATGAATCCTTTCTTTTTCTTTTTATCCTCGCCTTCCAAGTATGTGGTAATATATTTTATAGCTGTACCATACTCACCTCCTGGGTCTATGCAATCCTTTAACCACTCACGTGAGCAAACCAACCTGCTCATTGTGGAAGGAAGGAGCCCACCACAATCTTGCGTGCAAATATCGGCTGCGCTAGAGAATACGCGCTCAGCCGGGCAGCTGGTGCCCAAAACCGCCAAGTAGTCTCGTGCCATTGTCGCAAGTACTGGGAATATAGCTTCGTTTCTCTGTTAGAACAAACATATTAAAAGGTCAATCATATTTTATTGAAAGGTGACATGAGGAATCTTTTGGACTCACATTCCACCAATCGAGTGCAGTCTCATTTTTCTCAAATTCGCGGTGACCCATCAAGTAGGATTCTAGTTCACCTTCCTGTGCCGAGTGTGTTGGATTGGTGTTGGAGCTGGCAGTAAATTCATTGAAGTCATTGTCATCTACAACATCGTGTTGGACATCTGGCAGAGGCTGTGATTGAGTGGTGTCTGATTCTTTTCGGGCGGTGTTCAGCGCAGAAGCAAATGCTTCATTGAGCCAAGTTGTTGCCTGGTCTTTGTGATCCGGATAGGCCTTTTGAAAGAACGCTAGACAATATCGTGGGTGCATAATTGATGCCAAGACAAGTGCCTTGCATCAAAGTGCTTCATCGACGTATAGGTGAAGCTGGTCTAACATTACACCTACCATGTCTATTAATGGTTTTGATTTTGTCTTCTTCCGAGCTTCATTGAGTGAATTCTTGATCCGGTGATATTCCACAAGAGCCATAGCACCCGAGGGAAAGTCCCCCTCCATGCGTTTGGTTCCAATTGCAAAAATCTGTGGAACATGTTAGAAATAAACATATTATAACCAAACCGAGGATATTGATCCACATACCTCTAATATGCTATTCAGTGCCTCGATTGCTTCCCATTCATCAGCATGTATCAATATCCCTTTGAAAAACTGTGCACCTTTGCGATCAGTCGCGAGCATCTTATTAACTATCTGTGAGGATACAAAAGGTTTCAATTAAAAAGGTTCGATAAGATAAAGCAATCAATATGCTACCCACCTCTTGTGCAGCGCACATGCGCTTTTGAGAGTCGTATATAACATTCCAACAAATGCTGTATCCTGCGATTGGTGTCCGGTGATCCAACCCGGCTTCCTTACAAAGCCCCCTGAATTCTTGACGACGAGAATGAGAGCCAGCAATCTTTTTGCTGACAGTATCGACCTGATAAAACATATTGGTCAGTTTCTCGAAAGGCAACTCAACAAGTTAAGCTTTGAAATTACCTTTTGAACTGCAGTCGCATAAATATTGCCTGGATGGCTCGCTAAGACCTTCTCAACTGATGAACACAATTCTTCTTCGGGAAGTTCTGGACCTTGATTGGATTCGTCCACATCTTCTTCTTCATCCGAGTCAGCTGACTCAGCGTCGACCTCGACTGCCTGGTCGTTAAGCTGAAAGGTGGGTAAGGGAACAGCCACATTGGCGTTGGTGGTCGGTTTTGAATGTCCTGATTCAATTGATAATGCTTTTAACCCGGCCTTCACCACTAGAGCCAACTTGTGGCAATAGCATCGAGCATGGTTTTGGGAACTAGCCCATTCCACAGGTTTCTCACTGGCGGCGAACATGACCTCCATCTCAATTGCCATGGTGTTGTTGTTTGAGCCTGAGTCGGTCGTTTGCCCTAAAACGTGAGTATCGTGATGAAAGATTAGCTAAATGACGCAAAAAAACATAACCAAAGGGAACACTTATCTTATGGTGTAAGTCGTGACGGACTAGATACCTAGCAACCGGGCGCGCCAAAAGCGCTCCATAGTGGTTCCAAGCGACCATCTTGAGTGTCAGTAAAACCCTCTGATATCGAAAATCGGCATCGATATAACAAGCTATCAACGCTATGAAAGCGTATCGGTTTCCTCGGGTGGTCCACACATCGTGGACTAACCAGATACGGCTGGAATTAGCCTGTGGAAACAAGAGACAGATAAAAGGAAGCAGATGTGTGAGAAATTGAAGTGATGGTAGAAAATAGATACATAGATTAAAGAGACACACCTTTACTTTTCGCAAAACCTCACCATGAAGCAACTTGTAGATTTTTTTAGCAGTTTGGGAAGCCCAAGTAGGGGATCGCATGTCGGCAGATGGGTTGGCTAATTTAAAGGCGCTTCGTAATATTGGATCGGAGAATCGCAACCAAGGAAGAGCTTGCCGGATGATCCATAAGATAAGTAAGACGTTGAGTAACTGAACACTGAATGAAGGTCGATCCATGAAAGCAGACATAAATTTTCCCCCAGCGGTCTCTTTATTAGCAGCCTTCTGTAATTCTTGGTAGGTAGGTGGCAGTTTCATTCCAGATTTTATTGCTTTCTTACGGCCGGGGCAAGGTCGACGGTCCTTGTCACCATCTCGATGGCCATAGAGATTGTCGTTCGATTTGAAACCTTGGGTATAGTACTCACCACACCACTTGCACGGGTATGAGCGCTTGAAGGGCCCAGTCTATACAAGGGAAGCAAAACCAAGTGAGTGATGAGATGGTTTCGATGGCAATTTGAAAGATTGTTAACTACTTACCTCGTCTTTGTAATGCTTGGGAGCTCCATAGTACCTCATAAGCTCCTTGACATCGCCTCGGTGGCCCGGTCGGGTTTCAACAGCCTCGTTCTCGTCTCCAGAGGAGTCCTGATCAACATTGACCACAGTAGGTACTCCTTTGTCTTTGGTACCCTAACGCACCAACCAAAGAGAAAACATAGATGAGGATCACGTGTAGAGGAAAGTAAGAGCAAGACAGAGGACTCACCTTGGGCTTGGGTACTGTTTTTCGTTTCTTTGTGACGTTCAGATCAGGCTCGTCGTCGTTGGCCTCCTCCCGGCCTCGTTTTGCAGAGTCTTTTGAAGTAGAGACAGGCGTAGTAGGATGAGAGGCAGGGTTACTGCCCTCTCTCGTGATCCTACGTCGTGAGTCTGACCCTGTTAAGACAAAACCGGGCGATGGTTGCTGTGGAGAACGGTTTCGTAGCTGGCGAACTGGGGTTGATGATGGAGGTGCAAGACTTTTGGATGTCGATGGTCCAGTGGATGTCGGCATGGTGTAAGTAATGGAGGTAAGTGGAGATTGGTTTGAAACGGGGAAAGGTATGTGGAAGTCGAAGAAAGATAAGACCACTGAGACTTTCGAACAAAATGGGTAAAAAGGAATTAGTCAGTTTTTTTAAGCCGATCTGAAAGAAAAACGTATAGAAAACGCAACTTGGGGTCACCCTGGATTCGCCCATGGTGACTGCTGATCCGGTGAATCCAATGGGGAGGGATCTTGGCAGATTAATGGCGATTGATACTGATTGATGAGGTCAGGGGTGTTGGACAAAGCTGAAAGGTGAGTACAGCTCGCCTTGGCATCAAACCCCTGCGCCCCAGGGTTACCCCTGGGGTCCGGTCAATTGGGCAGCAGCGGGTTGTACCGCAGTGAAAACCGGGCCCTGGCGCGGTTTTCACCCCAGTGGTCAATCCGTGGACTGAGTCCGCGGCGGGAGCCCCGCGCTATCGCAGCGCTGCCCCAGTTTCCCGCGGCGGGGTTTGGGTGTTGCTACCTTGAAGGTATTTCTCAAGTTCAGTAGCCCGGATCTTGGCCGAGTTGTCAGTGGAAGTGCGTGCAGTGAAAATGTCAAAGTGGTCAAATGGGTCACTCGAACAATTGGTGGTTTTGGCGGATGGGGTAACGGGAGGAGTGACTGGCCAGGTATCAAGGAGTTTGTTGAAACAACATTCAATGCCTCCTTTGGCTCGGTCGGCGTGCTCAGCGTAGTGAAGATCAAAGAATTTCAATCGATATCTTGGGTTGAGAACGGTGGCCATCAAGATGATTTGAGTAGACGCCGCTTCTTCTTGGTACGAAGCAAGCTTAGGTAACATGATGTCAATCATGCTGACAATAGATGGGAAGACCGAGTTGTCATGGATATGCTGAAGGCTTTCAGACACGCGAAGGTACTCGGCTAGCAGGATGGAGCCGGAAGCGAAATCCCCCTCCATTCGTTTGGTTGAGTGGCGAAATACCTAGTGAATCGAAGTGTTCTGTAGGTGAGTAGATTCCTTAGTAGAATTCGAAAAAAAAAAGAAACATAATTTACTTCTAACACCGAACACATCTCCTCCACAGCATCCCATTCCCCCATGGTCATCATGATGCCCTGGTAGTACTTGGTCTTCCAATCGGCAATCAGGATAGAGTCGACAACCTAAAAAAACATAATTAGAATAAGAGAAATAAAAAAACTATTAAGGAACTTACATCACGTGCACTGACCAAGTTAGAAAACATCTTTAAGTCAATGTTCCATCGAACACCCCAGCCTGCAATTGGTGCTGGTCCGTCATAGCCCATCTGAGCTGCTCGACCTTGAAATTCGTTCCGGCGAGCACTGCTTCGGGTCAAGAGAGCATTGAATTCCTTAAGCTTTGATCAAGTGATACAATATTCACATCAGTACATTTATATTAAGAAGATTGAGGGTAAGATTGAGGAAAATGTACATTGATGGGGACATACCTTCACATAACCCGAAACCACAGCACAGCCAGTCCTTGGCGCGTCTTCGTAATCAACACAGTATCCATCTTCATCAAAATCCAAATCATCGATCGAGTTCACACGGCCTGAGTGATCATGGATATCATCTTTGTCTTCTTCGTCAGTTTCAGGATGCAAGGCTATTCCATCGAGGTCATCGTTGAGAACAAGTGAGGGGACAGGGACAGATGTGTTTGGGGGAGTCGTTGGTTTGATGTGACCAGCAGAGAGACGTAGAAAACCCAGCCCATGCTTAACAACCAAGCCAAGCTTGTGAGCAAAACATCGGAAATGGTTTTCCGATGAGTCCCATTTGACCGAGTCTTCACTATCTTCAAAGGTCTTCTCCATTTCCCAGGCCATTGGGAAATTAGCTGATCCCGAGTCAGTAGTTTGGCCTATCATGTAATGGATCAAATAGAGGAAGGTTAGTATTATAGATAGAGAAAGATTCAAAGGAAGAAAATGTGAAGGAAGTTGACTTATCTTTTGATGTAATTTGTTTTTGATTAGATATCGTGCAACTGGTTGTACAAGAAGGTACCCGACCTTGTTCCAAGCCACAAGTTTCAGCGTGAGGTGGACTGATCAATAGTTCCAATCTTTATCAATGAAGTTGGCGGACACTCCAATGAAAGCATACCGGTTCCCCTTTGTTGTCCAAACATCGTGGACAAGGGAGAACTTGCTTTCGTTTTCCTGATTCAATGTATCAAAAGCAATATATAATTAGTAACAATAAGAAAACTGGAAGTTGAAGAAGAACATGACTTACATATACCAACGCCACCGCCGCTGAGCGTAAAGCACCATAGAGCTCCTTTGACGCACTAGCTGCCCAGGTAGGAGATCTTAAGACCGCTCGTCGATTAGCCAAGGTGAAAGCCGCACGTCAGGGGACATCGTAAAAACGATTGAACGGGAGAGCATGCCAGAGAATCCATACAACCAGTACCGTGTTGCATAACTCGACACTGAAGGTAGTCTGAGAAAGAAATGCATCGAGTGTTGATTGACCGTTGGCTTCATTGGAAGCAGCCAACACCTGAGCTTGCTCTTGAGACCACGTCAAAGGTAACTTGCAGCCAGCCCGAATAGCTCGTGCACGCTGAGGACAAGGAGATCTTCCCTGAGCACCATCACGATGGGCGTATAAGTTCCAATTGGTGCGAACACCACGTACGAAGAGACCTTGACACCACCGACATCTAAAACCCCGAGGATTATCTCTGGTCTTGAAACAAATCAGGTGAATCAGTATTAAAATGACAAGACTGATTCACATAGGTCAAAATCAAACACTTACTTCATTCTTTACATGAACAGGAGGACAGAAGTAGTCTAATAAACCTTTGACTTGTAGATCTTGAGCTCGACGAGGCTCGGTGGCGCCAACGAATTCGATTTCAGAATCTTGATCAACATCAACGGCATCGGGAACAGAGTTGGATGGCTTATATGATAAAACAAGAAAGGAAAAAGGGAATTGGGGGTTGATGAAAGAGGGAAGTGGGATCCATATCAGATTACATAAATGAAAAAGTCGAACAAAAGAAACCAATAAACTTACCTTAGGCATCACTTTCTTCTTTTTCGCTGGTACTCGAGCAAAACCAAGAGAAGCTCCTGAGCCTCTAGGACGACCCTTGGCACAGACCTTCTTGACCTTTGATTGAAGTTGACGGAGCTTCTTGACTTTTCGAGTCGACAAGGGGACTTCTGGTAAGTCGTCATCATCATCGTCGATGAACTCAATGTCACCATCTTCATTGCCACGACTGCTAGTGATTTGAGATAAACCAGGTTCAAAGTCAGAGGTGACTTCGCTAGGAGTAGGAGGTCGATAAGCGGCAATCCGCAAGTTGGTGGACTGGAGCACAAATCCGGGCTTGGGTTGGGTTGGGGTACGAGGACGAAGTAACGGTCCAGATTGAGCAGACGGAGTAGCAGGAGGAGCAGCTAGTAAGGGGATCTGAGTAGACATTGTGTATTAGGAAAATAAAATCGAGAAGGATGATTGATCAAAAATTGAGAATCAAGGAATTGAGTAAGTATCAGTTTCAACAGATTATTATCAAATCTTTGAGCTAGAAAAGAACAAGTAGCTCGATTGGCGTACCTTATATATGTATCCAAAGTATCCAAAAAAGAACATCAATCGCATGACCTTGACAAAGACCCCATAATCGTCTTGCCCGCGATGATATCAAAGGGGCATTTCATGCAATCAGCAAGGTTAAATGAGGGCATGTGATCATGGAAGCGACAAAGCAAACTTACCCAAATATCCAGGCTGTTGATCTTGATGATATCGATATTTGATGATGGAGGCAAGATCGAGATTAAGCGTGGTCATTGAAAGGAAGTGTGGTACTGTGTGGTGATCTTGATATTGGTCGAATTTGGAAGATGAGATAAGATAGGATCTCAGCCGCTGCCAATCGCTCTGAGACCCTGTCGCGGGGCGGTCTTGGGGATTGCGCAGCTACATACGCAGCCCACTACAACTGAATCTAAAATACGGTATCGCAGGCGGTATGCACGGCCACGCTACCCCAAAAATTCCGCAGCGGAGGCGGGGCGTACGCCCCGCCTCCGCCCCGCTCTCGCCTTTTCGAGCGGATCGCTTCAGGTGTTGGTTCTGATGAGAACATCTTTCTCTTGTTCTGATGAGAAGCTTCTGTATTTTGATTGATGGGCGGTCCATGATCCAACTAGATCCTGGCCCCAGTGATTGTATTTACAAAGGTAGCTAGCTAATACAAATACAGTCACCATCCATCCACTAGAGGGAGGATGGGAGCAAAAAATGATATTAAATCAGTAGCCCCTTTTTAGTCGCCCCTTTCATAAAAGGGGGCAACTGAATGTTCGTCGCCCCATCTCCGGTCCGACAAGGGGCGACGGATACTTGAGAAGGGGGCGAGAAATAGTGGGATCCTTCAATTAATCTCAACACAATTTGAGTGTTATTCCAGTCGAGTCAAAATGCAGAAAAATAGTCTCGATATCTTTTTGGTATTATTCCAGAATGACAGCGTCATATAAAGCAGATAAAAAAAATTCTCCTCTGATGAAGAGCTGGTTTGATTGACCTAGTACTGCTACAATAAATTTATAATGATAAATAAAATTGAAGCTCTGTAAGAGATGAAGAAGAAGAAAGGAAACGGAATTTTGCCAAAAATCACACATGTATATATACAAATCAAGAGTGGTAAACAGCTCTTAAAAAACCTCTTTACCATTTCAAAAATAATATAATAAAATAAAATATTGATCTCAATACAAATGTAGTAAGCAGCTCATCAATCCAAAATCTTCAATTTTGTCTCCAACTCCTTTCTAACACCTTACTCACAATAATTCTCCTCTTAGACTCAACCTTCATGTAAAATGGCTTACATATCTCCTTGTCTAATATCAAATGTGATTTTATGATTACTAATGGATTCTGATATTGATATTACTGTAAAATGTTTGAATACATGATGTGTAGTTGATCTTATATTATATCTGATGAGTTTAAAGCACGA
>NW_006768817.1:0-13782 GCF_000204055.1 Melampsora larici-populina 98AG31
TGATGATGGTGGTATTAAAGGACCTGAATCAGATAATAATAATGAAGTATTAAAAGAAAATAATGGTATAAGAAAATTATTTAGGGAATATGCCGTGGTTTTAGAAAGAATGTTGTTCAGGATTGAAGAAGCAGGACTTACTGTGTCTGGAAAGAAGTTTGCTGTGTGTGTACCTGCTTTGGAAATTGTTGGACATATTGTAAGCAAGAAAGGAAGGAGTATATCAATTAAAAAGAAGAATAAGATTCAAAGTTGGCCAACTCCAACAAATAAAACTCAAGTATTAGGATTTTTGGGCACGTGTATATATGTAAGAATGTTTATTCCTAATTTTGGTCATTTGGCAGCACCTTTAAGAAGGCTTACAAGATTAAAAGTGGAGTTTATATGGAGTCAAGAGTGTGAGGATGCTTTTAATTTATTGAAGAAGATTGTTGGGGAAGATATAATATTATCAGCTTTGGATTATAATGAAGAAGCAAGTCCAATTATTCTAGCCGTGGATTCAAGTCATATAGCAGCTGGAGGAGTATTAATGCAAGCGGATGGAAATGGGGAAGTCAGGCCAGTATTCTATGAATCAGAAGTATTTACTGAGGTGGAATCAAGGTATTCTCAACCCAAATTAGAGCTATGTGGCGTGGCAAAGATTCTTAAAAAGTTCAGAACAAAGTTATGGGGTCAACATTTTGAATTACAAGTGGATGCAAAGGCTTTAATTCAGATGATTAACACGCCAAGTTTACCTAATGCTGCTATGACAAGATGGGTAGCTTTCATTCAATTATTTTCATTTGATTTAGTTCATAAACATGCTAAAAGATTTGGAATGCCAGATGGATTATCAAGAAGAATGCGTGGAAGTGGTTCAGATTCAGCTGAGAGTTTTAATGAGGAGGATAAAGATATTAAAGTATATGAAAGTTTTAAATTGCAGAATGAGGATTTAACATCAGAAAAAGATGAGGAAGAGAGTGGAACAATTTGGGCGCAAGAAGGTGTTTGGAAGTATTTACAAGAGTATTTAACAACTTTAAAAAGACCTGAAGGATGCTTGGATGATGAGTTTCAAAGGCTTAAGAATAGAGCTCCTTCTTATTACGTGGAAAATGAAAGATTGAAGAAAAGAGGAGTACCTTATGGAAGATTGGTTGTTTCAAATTTAGAAGGACAAAGGTTTGTTTTAGAGAAATTACATGAGGAATTAGGACATAGAGGAATTGAGGAGACTTATAAAAGATTTTTGGTAAGATTCTGGTGGCCTGAAATGAAGGAATTTGTTAGAGATTGGGTATTGACGTGTGAAGTATGTCAGAAGAAAAGTTCAAAGAAAGAAAAAGAAATGGGAAGGGCAACTGGTGAAAGTACTTTATTTGGAAGAGTGAGCTTGGATGCAATTCATATTAAGGCGGGTAATTATAATTATGCTATAATAGCTAGAGATGATTTAACTGGATGGGTAGAAGCTGCACCTTTAAAGAAGTTAACAGCACCTGCAGTGGCCAAATTTATTACTAAAGAATGGTTAATGAGATATGGTTCTGTTAAATGTTTTACTGTGGATGGAGGTTCTGAATTTAAAGGGGTATTTAGAGATGCAATTGCTATGTCAGGATCAAAATTAGGGGAATCCACGGCATATTGGCCACAGTCAGAAGGAATGGTTGAAAGAGGTCATAAGGATATTAAAGGAGCTTTGGTAAAATTAAGTGATGAGACTGGGACTTCTTGGGAAACATTTCTACCTCAAGTATTATTTGCAGACAGGATTTCCACGAAAAGAACCACTGGATTATCTCCTTATGAGATGTTATTTAATCAACTAGCAATTTTACCCGTGGATTTGGAAGCTGGGACATTTTTAGGTATTGATTGGGATATTATTTACACTGGAGAAGATTTAATAAAAGCAAGAATGGAACAATTATTGGGAAGAGAAGAATTAATTAAGAAGGCTTATGAAAAGATGATGAAGGCAAGAGTAGATGGAATTATATATTGGGACAAGAAAAATGCGCATAGATTAAGAAATCCATTAGAGAAGGGAACTTTGGTATTAACTTATAACAAAAGTTTAGAATTTCAATGGGGAAAATTATTTAAAAATAGATGGAATGGGCCTTATAAGGTAGTTGAACAACATATGGGAGGTGCTTATATTCTAGAAGAGTTAGATGGAACTCAATTATCGCGAAAATATGCTGCTGAACATGTTAAAAGATTTTATCCTAGGGGTGTGGCAATATTAGCAGAAGAAGAGGAGGTGGGCATTGAAGAGGAAGAGGCGCAATTATAAGTATAAATTACCACTAATAATATTATTAATTTCAAAAGATAAAAATATATATAAAAGATTAAAAGAATTAAAAGACCAGAATAAAAATATAAGATAAGATTTAAAAAAAAAAAAAAAAAGGATATGTTTCACTAGTTATCAGTATAATAATTATATTAAAATTTTAAAAGAAGATTAAAAATGTACAAGTTAAAAGATATAAAAAAAAAAAAATTAAGGAGAAGAAGGGAAAAGGCGTCGATCAAGCCAGCTTGGAAGTTCATAAATAGTAGGAGTATATTCAGAATAATTATAATCAGTATAAGGAGAATTTACAGCGGGAATTACAGGAGGACTATTATTAACATAATTAATTAGAGGAGGTTCAGTATTAGGAGTATTGGTAGAAGGAGTACTGTAGGGGGATAAAATAGCAGCATTTGCACGCTCAGCATGATTAAGGAATGGAATAAAAGTTGCTACAGTCAAACACTCATCTTCACCCCTTCTTGAAACATACTCAGCTATAGAATGTGCACGCAACAAATGATAATGATTATTAATTATGTTTGGAACTTCAAAGCCTGCTTCTTTAAATTGTCTGATTGTATCATCCAGGATCCTCCAAGAATGCCAATTCTGATAAGTTATATAATCAGTTTTCCACGCCAGGTTATGTTCATATAATCTTTCAAAAAATGGATCAGATGTAGTAAAGTTGGTTTCAATTGATGAAGTAATAGAGGGATTAGGGGAATCAGGTGCTGAAGGCGTGTTATTTAAATTAATATTATAAGGGTTAAGGAAATTTATTCTGATAGGAGTATTAGGCGTGTTTGGTGGAGGGTAATTGTTGGCAGGAGAATTAGGTACAGGTGAATTATTGGATGAAGGCGCTGAGGGGTAGGCTATTAAAATTAAATAAAGAAAAGACATTAAAAATTAGTAAAAGAATTAAATAAAAACATTGAAACTTATTATAAAGAAAAGAAGAAAGAAATAGAAGAAAGAAATTGGACTTACAGCATATTATTCCTAGACTATGGCATCTTTGGCAAGCAGGATTGATTTGATAGTGGCAGGAGGAGTTTACCATCCAGCATTGGACACAAGGTGAAGCTACAGAAGGTGAAACAGTGTTGACCATATTGGAAATAAAGGAAAATTCAAGAATTTAGTGATTTGGAGTGTTTAATTGAATTGTTTAATTGATAAACTGGGGGCAGTTTGGAAGAAGAGGAGGATGTGGTGATCAATTTATGGGATCAATTAAAAAATTCACAATTACCAGTTTACCAGTTTATTAGCAGGATTCAGCAGGAAAGAAAATTCGAAATGGAGGTTTTTGATCAATTGAAGCTCTTGTAGGCTTATGTATTGGTCATTAGGTCAACATTACATCATTTTATTTCACATTATATATTAAGATCATTATAGTTTACTTACAAATTTATTACGAAAATAAAGAAAGAAAAACATAAGAAAAATTCGAAATTATAGGTATAAAGGTTGGAAAATGGTTTTTAGGTTAGTAAAAATAAAGTTATGGGTATTATGAGGTTAGAATATGAAAGAACAACATTATATGATACTATGACAATTTTAATCTTCAAGGTTGATAAGTAGAAACAGAAGTTATTAGGAAAAAAGCACTTTTTTGAAGTTGGTAAACAAGAGGTACACGTGTAGTTTGGTTGTGTAATAGTGGTAGTGATGGAATTTAAGGTTGCCAAGAGGATTTTCCGGGATTTTTAAGGCTATAGATGATGATTTCATATTACATGAGCAAGAAAAAGATAGTAGTAGCTGTGAAAAGTGAAGAAAATGGGTGAAATTCGTGGAAAATGGAGGTTTTCAGCTAATTACATATGTCAAATGACGTCAGAATAGGTTGGTAGATGGCTCATTCAACGCAGCAGAGTGGATTACATAATGTACAAACTTTAAATCATTAGTAACGGAGGTGTGTGTAAAAAGTTATAAGGCAAATAAAGAATTGGCGTGAATCTCGAATTTACAGTCACAAGTCATATGTAACACTAAAAACCTTAACTTCACAACTCAATATCTTACTCATCACTCATCAGAAGTAGGTAATGTAGGTGTCAGAAATGATCAGTAACACGTGGGCTACAAGATGCACTTTAGTAATCAAAAATTGGAGCACATCTGAAAAAATTCGTAATCTCAAAAATTGGTTTTCAGCTAGTTTACAAGGAAAGAATCTCCTGTATTCATCATAAGAAGTGCTGTACATCATATTATTGCGTCATTGATCACTTTTAGCTGTGAAAATTACATCATTTATTAGTAACAAAACCATTACATTGCGTCATCATAGGGTTTTAGGGAATTTTGGGCGGATTTGATTGGTTTTGAGGCTGTTGACCATTGTAAAAGTTCTAGTACATTGTTATATATACTTTGAGAGGGTTTTGGGACTGTTGTTCCCCTTTTTTTCTTCATCATTTACGCCATTATTATTTTGTTTATCATCATAAACTTATTTTAATAGTACCTGTTCACTTAAATACGCCCTTTATTACAGTTATAAAGAGAAATTTACTTTAGTTTTATAGTCATAAAGACTTATTGGGAATAATATCAATCAGATATTGCTTATTTCTTTAGTTATCAATTGGGAATAACACTATAGCAGTGTTGATGGTAATACAAAGTGTGCTTTTGAAGTTAAAATTACGTGTGAAGTTATATTTCTCTGGTGCCTTATCAGTACTCAATACAACAGAGCTCTTTCTGATTGTGTTGTTTTAGAAGAGCAGTCCTTAGACAACTTCTACTAGTCATTTTATTAGTAGATTATCCTCTTCCAGCTCTGTATAACCCTTGTTGGGTTATAAGTTCTACAGCGTACTTGCAATACATATGCCATTTTGCAATTGTGGTTTCATCTAGGGGTCCAAGACGATTGATGAATCAGTATATAGCAAAACAACCCCCCAAAAAATGATTTACCGGCGAAGACAAGGCAACAAGGGTCAATGTCCAGTACCCTTGCCACATAAGCCCCTTGCGCGGTCAAACTTTGATTCCGATGAATGGTACATGCTTTCTTTCGTGTCCAACACAATCTGTTGCGTAGCTCAGTTGAAAGTGTCTTGATTGATACATGTTTATTAAATTGATTCATGATCTTGCTTTGAATTTTGTCTAGGTATAAGGTCGGGTCAAGGCAAAGGCTATCCAGGACAAAGAGACGCTTGGGTCCTCCTAACACTAATGGTGCACCACGATCCGTATGGTTCAAGGGATTTGTGACAACGGCCCAAGTTTCCTGGTTGAGATTGACCCAGCAACGGACCGAAGTAAGGGCTAACTCCATTCCAAGAGTCCTAGAAATATTGTGAAATAAAATCCCAGTGAGGGCTAAGAAAACAACTGCAAGCTTGATCTCCGGGCTATGATGAGAGACCCAGAACTGGAAAGCAACCATATGAGCCTTGCGAGATATGAGATCAGGAAACAAAAGAAAAAGACTCACTGGTGGCATATTGGTTATGTGCCAAATTTGAGGTAGGATGGTCAAGGTTTAAAGAATAGATGGACAAAGGATAGGTGGACAAGGTGAAGCAAGACAAGAAATCATGGATGAGGGATAGTCGAGTTGGGAAGAATTGGTGGCCAAGGTGAAGCGAGAAATTACAGATGAGGGATAGTCAAGGTGGGAAGAATGAAATCACAGATGAGGTCTAACCCACTGACCCCTCTAGAACCGTGATTGGAACCTACCAGAAGATCCACCACCTGCCGCGTGATACTCGGTGGGAATATGTCAAATACATTGACAGTTCCCTTAACAGTTCCCCACTTGGAAGAGAAAGAAAACTTGTTTTTTCAACAAGTCAGAAACTAAATAAATCCTGGACAACAAAAAAACCCATTATTTCTCACAACGGCTGTATGAGGCAAACAGAGTAAGGTTGGATATGATGGGCACTTAGGTTTCAGATCAAAAAAATAGCTCAAGTTTGGACTTTGAGGTTAGATCCTAGTGCAACACATTTTGGAAGAAAACTACCATGTAATCTGTTAGTGTGTAGCTGTAAAATCTGCTGACATATGTACACCACGAACCCCCTTTTCGTTCAAAAACGGGTGTGAGAGGGTTATAAAAATAACGAGTATGGCAGGAGAAATACCTGATGAGGTTTGGGACCGGATCCCGGTTTGTCACGGTTCAATTAAAGTTTGTGACGTGTTGATGGAATACAGATGATCAACCACTTCATCATGGTTGATAAACTGCGACCATACCAACCCATCTAACAACCGTGAAGAGTCTCACCAGTTCATCCTTGGTTCATGTCCTGATGGATTGTACCTGGTTGCTTGCCGGTTTTACCCCTGATCAGAGGAAGTGTCCATCTTACCCTCTGATCAAAGGACGATCAACGATCTTTCGATTTTACAAGTTCTTCGATTTTTGATTCCATCACTTTTCCTTAATCACCTTCTTGCCGAAACAATCTCAGTCGAAGATGGTCCTTCCCGCCGACGTACCAGAATGTTAGACATCTTCAAACCTTGTTCGAAGAAATCTTTAAGCTTATTCAGCTCCTCTTCCTCTCGCGTCCAGGCTTTGTCGAGGTGCTTACCGGTCCACTTGACTTGATTCTTTATTCCTGTCTTGCTTGTCCTACAAGCACAGTGACATTTTACTACTCACTGGCAGGCCAGTGAGTACGTCCAGCTCAATTCAATCTCAATTCGATCTCAATTCGATCTCAAAACAATCTCAAAACAATCTCAAAACAATCTCAAAACAATCTCAAAACAATCTCAAAACAATCTCAAAACAATCTCAAAACAATCTCAAAAATGAACTGAAATAAAGTTTGGTTGCATGTCCACACATGAAGACTTGAGAATGTTTGGAAGGTATGAGTGATTTTCAGGTAAGCCACAACCAAATATCCTTCTGAGCCCCTTCCAAAGTTTCTACAGCAAAACATAAGTTGACAGATATTGAGAATATTACTCATTGACCAAATCAAGAGCTCCTTGAGCAACACCTCACCAAAGATCACATGAATCAATATGTTTAGGATTACAAAAGCCTTTTGGGTTATCAGTCCCCAACTCTTTCAACTACCAAGGACAAGCAACATGATGAATCTGGGACAGTTTGAAGCAGGTTTTGGACCTGAGGATTGCCACACCAAAGCTGTCTGATGATTGAGTTACAAAGAAGCATGAGTTAATAAATCCAATGTCTCTCTTTTAACCAAGTTTGACTAATGTGCTATCATGTTATTGCCTTGTTGACTGAGGTGATTCAGTTGAGTCACAAGACCTGACATTCAGTCAGATCTCGTGACTCAACTCAACCACCTAAGTCAACAAGGGTCAATAATTTTGATCGCACATTGGTTCAACTAATTGAATTACAAAGAAGCGTGAGTGAATAAATGCAATCTCTCTTTTTGAACCGAGTTGAAAGAGAAAGATTGGATTGACTACATACACATACACCCATCTGGTGAAGATAATGTTGAAATATTCTAGCAAGCAATATCACTCTACAACTAAACTACCACAATGTCTAGACTTCCACATAGTCTAGAGGTAGAGACTTGACTGGATGATCTGGATGATTATCCACAGGAATGGCAACAGTGATGAGAGACTGAAGGAGAACAGTGATGAGAGACTGAACACACAGTCCAATCTCAGAGACCTCAGCTTCTTGACTTTTTATACCGAGCTGCTCTTCCAACATGTAACATGTAGCATACACATGATGTAACATGGAACTGTAAGGATCACTTCAACACTGTTAAATGTCAATACTGAGGGTTAGGGTTATCCAAACCGCTCAGTCCTCATATTCACCAAGAAACAAGTGGTGCTGTTTCTATTTATCACAAGTAATTAAACAAAATACAAATGTCAAATTGATGAATATTGCTCTTCATGGGACAGAGCTCTGAGGGGTGATGCTTCCTCTGTGTTCACAATGGATTATGAACCCTTGGAAGCTGGTCTGGAGCAGCTTTCAAAATGTTCATAATCCATTGTGAGTCTCAACTGTAAAATGGCTTTTGAAAAGAGAGGCCCAATAGAGCAGAAGCAAAAATGCATGAGTTCTTTTGCAAAAGTCTAAAATAGATGTTTCCAGAGAAAATCATTTTCTGCTGCTTTTTATACTCTAACCATTGGGGTGTTGGAGATGCAGTTCCGCATAATCATATTCCATCCTGGATACTAGGTACATCATGGTCACTTCAGGCAACTTCAAGGAACTTATATTTCTAAGTGGGAAGAATCAATTCACAACAATCTAGCAATAGCCTGCAGTGCATCATCAAGACGTGAAGTGTTGTTTGTAACCCCCAATCTCAATTTTTCCAGGTCACCGCATTCCCTCAAGAACCCACTGCCATAGCAGTTTTCTGGAAGATTACCGCATACTTTAGCCAAAGGATTGATCTTGTTGCCCGCTTCACGTCGAGTATCAAATCGCCTAGCTGCTTCAGTCCTCAACTTCACGGTGGCTTGATGATTGTATGAAAGTACATCTATCTTATGAAGCCACTCTCCATACTTGGCACTGCGCCATTCAGGCTGAATGGAGCGCTGTTGACCAAGAGAATCATCCTCAGTATCAGAGCAACATGCGGCTTCTGGCAAGAGATCTATAAAGTCTTTGAGGAATTGTTTGACGGTGGATTTACGGTATATAAAGAGCTGTAGACTGTTTCAGTATGGGCATTACAACTGGATACATTGCCAAAAGGACTAGGAAGCTTACATCTCGTCGCTTCCGACTGCGCTCCCGCTGTGCAATCTTTTCCGGAGAGGCAAACTCGTTTTTCCAGTCTTCAATTCGCCCAATGACCCATCGAGTAACAATACCAACATAGATAACTTCCTTCTCCCATTCAACATCCAGTCCAAACTTTTGAAAAGCAGATGCCCTCCTGGCAAACATCCAATGCTTTACGGTAAAAAAATCATCACTTGATTCCATGCAGCGTCTTCACCTCCCTGAGCTTCCCAATCAAAAGTAAAAGGTCCTTCGATTTGTTTGTTGGCCATATCTGTGGCCAGAAGATCCTTGAATACACTCCAGTCCAATGGATTTGGGTGATTGTTGGAGCTGTAGTTGATGAAGACTGAGGTGTCGGTCAGGATGTCTTCCTTTGTTAGAGGTGTGAGCGACATCAGCTGATCATCAGTTGGCGGGTTGGGGAAGTGTGGGTGATTCCTCGTGTGGCCAAGCAGGTAACGTGTGAACTCGGCAAAAGATTTACAGGTGGGGGAGTTTGACTTTGGAAGTATCTTGGCAAATGAGCGGTTTTTGGCCTTTCAACCCTTTGGTGCAGCACCATTGGGCCAAGCGGGGGCAGAGTTTTGTGATGTGGATGCTGAGTAGAATGGAACCATGTCAATTTAAGTGGTTGAGGAGATGAGGAATGGTGAAATTTATACCCATGGTTCTAAATCAATAATCACAGTTGTGAACTTATCTCTGTCCAAACTCTAATTGACTGATTGATGGTGGCAACCTTGAAAATCCCAAAGTATGTTCAGAGTTGGTTGAGTGAAGTGTGGTTAAGGTTGAGGTTGAGTTATGTGAACTGGGGCAGACTGGATTCTCTCCAAAGTAACTCATTAAAAGAGAAAGTTCCATGCATGGCTGTCACAGATTGTGAAATTTGATTTTCACAACATATGGCTGTCACAGATTGTGAAATCTGATTTTCACAACACAGGTGGCACAAGGAATTGATACTCAAAAAAAGGGTTGGGAAGACTATCCTAATTTCAATGGTAACAAAAACAACAAATTATATAATATAAGAGCCGCTGTTCAGGAGGAAGAAAACGCCATGGAGTTGCTTTTCCCAAGCTTTGTCTTCAAAATATCAATGGCCGAGTTAAGATCAACTGAGGTCTCTGACAACTCCAAACTGTCAATTGTAATCTCATCTATCCCTTCAGTGAGTATTTCTGGCTTGATGAGGCATCTGGGAAGTGTCTTGGGAGGAAGTTGATCTTCCGGGTCAGGAACATTTGGTGAATATTCTCCTCTGGACTGGAAAAATTCTTTCAGTCTATCCTTTTGTTTTTTGGTGCTCTCCCTTTTGGGAGCTGCATCATCAGCCAGTTTGATCAATTCATCAAGCTGCGGGGTCCGCCAGTTGAGCTTGACCTTCCTAAACTTCCCAGGCTTCTCGGGGTCCATTTCAGTCTCAGAATGAACCTCTTGAGAGTTTAGCAGGACTTTGAGTGGACCTGTGAAGTGACAAAAGTAGGGCTCTACCGCTGCAGCCCGTTTTTCACAGAGCTGCACATGCACATGTCAGTATGGGTGCTTTATGAGAGTGGCAACAGTGAAAGGGGATAAAATAGTTACCTTCTTCCTAATGGCTTTCAAAGCGGTTTTCTCCCTCTCGGTAAGTTTTTGGCGGACAAGCTTGTCACTTCCTCCTTCTGTAGACACCAACTTCCTTTCCTTTGCCTCATCTCGGAAGACTCTGCGCTTATTCAAGACCCAGCGTGATAGTATTTCTCGAGTTTCGAGGGGAATATTAAGGCTGCCGTCGATTGGGAATCCGGAAGGTACACCTCGAGCATTGTAACAATCTAACCAGCTAGTAATTAAGTTGTCTAACATAGCCATGTTCCAAGGAGTTTTAGGAGGACTCGTCCATTGGAAAGTGATGCGAGAGAAGCCACAGCCAGCAAATTTAGCTTCAGCACATCCTAAGCGAGTGGCATCATAGGTGGTGATTGAGGCAGTAGCATGGGCTACTCGGGAGATAAATTTAGGAGGGGGAAAAGCTTGGTTAAACATGAGAACAGCTTCTTTTGAAACCATAATCCTCATTTGATGCTTGACAGATTCATTTGCTGAGGGGTTATTTTTGAAGCGCTCGTCCATCTTTTGTTGAATGTTGACATCTAGATATTTTGTCCTTGTGTCAGAATAGTTGGCCCACTGTTCAACCTCTTCAGGAGTTGGTTCGTCAGGAAGGTGGCGTGCAAGGAGGACAGCAGCAGAGATGTTGGGAGATGTCCGGGTGCTGGATTGACGAGGAAGACCAAGTAAAGCCCTAGCCCACTCTTGAACAGCAGAGGTCAGGCCTACAAGCTTGACACTATCTCTGGGCTCTTTTCGGGCACGCATTTCCTCAGCATCAGTTTTGCGCTGTTGTTGTCTACGCTTGGCTTCCCTCTCCTTGGCAATCTGCACAGCAACAGCTTGCTCAAAATTAAGTCCAGGCTCTTACTCTGGATGATCTATGGGGAAGGATGTGATTGCAAGAGATATGTCAGTTTGATCCTCAGTCTTACATGAAATGGAGACATGTCTGGACTGACTATCAAGTTGATCCATGATCAGATCCCTTTCAGGCACTGCAGGCCCACCGCTGGGCCCCCCACTGTCGGTACCTGGATCAGCTGGATGATATGGATGGAATTAGTTGATGCACAAGGTTAATATGCAGGGTTATGATGCATGAAGATACCTGAGCATCCTTCCATTGCTTTGCGTTTGGGAATTTTGGCAAGATTTCGTGAAAATACGTATTCAAGTTGGATAATCAGACTCAGAAATTGAAATTGTGAAGATGAGGAGTTATTGACACAATTTGAGTTGAGAAAGTGAATATCAGAAATTAAAATTCAGATGGAAAAGTTGAATGTTGGTGGTTGGGAGAAGGTGGAATTGCAGCAACCATTAACTGGTTTTGTTGAGGGTTGAAATTGATCCCTTTGTCTTGCAAATTGTTTGGGAAAATCCAAGTGGGTCTCATTTGGATTTGCCCAAATAGCCTAGAGTGGCAGAAAACTGGAGGAGGCCAGTGTGTTGCTCAAGCACTGGCTGCATGTAGGCCTGGTGGGGAAAAATTTCATAGGCTGGTATTCTGGAATGAAATTCAATAGATTCCACTAAACACTTGAGTATGAAGAAAGTGAAATTGAATCCAGGACAACAAAACATGTGCTACATTCTGATGAAGGAAACAAAATCGGAGCTGCTGAAAGAAATTAAGAATCAAATCTAATCTTTGATGGGTGATCATCTGTCCAATTCTATCCGTGTTGCTCAATTTCATCTAACTTTGCTAATTTACCGGTTCAGAAATATTGATGTTGCCAAAAAAACACTGCAAACAAGCAAATAATGTATATGGACCTAATTTTTCCCTAGCCCTGATCATGTTATAAAGAAATGATTTTCGCTCAATCGGCCTCTGTACCAAGTTTCATGTTGCAATTGGAATTGATTCATGAAACAGGGGGCATAAAAAATTGACGACATTTAGTGAAAATCCACCCAAAACATTACAAGACCAATGAAAACTTACATTCAAATCCATTGGATGATTTGACCCATGCACCAAAGGAGCATCAATAGGTAAAAAGGAATTCTCTAGCTTCCTTTACAACTTCCTTAAAATGTTGGGTCATTTCAATCAACATAAGAATGCTGGTGGATTGGACTTGTCCTTCAACCTTGTCCTGAAGCTGGATGAGCAGAATTCTGCGCTCCCACAGATCTTGAGCTAATCTAATTTTTTGTGCATATGCGTAAAGAATTGAGTTCCTTTCAATATGTCTTTGAAGTTGTTCCGCTTGACTCTTGTTCATTGCAACTAGATGAAGTGGAAAGGAGCTGGATAAATTGTGATGTGCTGTGATATTTGATTGATGACAGTGGCGTATCCGGATGTTGGGGTTGAGGAGGTATTAGATAATTGTTTGAAAGTGAGAGAGATGAAGTTCAGAAGAGTGACTGCACGATACCAAGTGGTGTTTAAATGGGGCAATAATGGGCAAGTCATCCTGATATCACTTGTCAAGTCATGCTTGGTAATTTGGATATTGTATGGCTCCAAGGTACATTGCAAAGTGAGGATAATGGATCCTTTGGGCCCCTATATTCCCCAAGTGTTGGTACAGCTGTTCCATGAGGGTATGAATCACATGTATTGGTTACAAAGTGAGAGTGAATCTACCCATCAATCTAGTGGGAATAGGTGGAGTGAACAAAACAAATCAAGACTATCAAAGAGGAATTAGGGATAAAAGAAATAATGTGATTTGTTTGCATTTGTGGTAATACTTAATAAAAAGGAAAATCCCAAAGAGAACAATAATCAAAATCATCTGTGTCTAAACCTAAGAAAATTGTGAACCTATGTGATTATTTTTTGTTGACTACAATTTCTTATTCATTTTGAATTTGTGCTTGATCTTCATCTTGAAGTCTGATGAAGATCAAGCACAATTGTCCTTACTTCATGTTCAAACCCAGGAAGACCACAAGTGTTGCTGAGCTATGGAGAAATCATTATTTTCTTCTAAATCAAGCTTTGGTCACGGGAAATACCCGCTCAGAACTCAACGGGGCCGCCAAGTCGCGACTTGGGGGCCTCGTTGACTCGGAGATACCCGTTTGGCTGAGAAATACCCGTCTGTGATCCAAACAGGGCCGCCAAGTCGCGACTTGGCGGCCCTGTTTGGATCACAGA
>NW_006768817.1:13882-42316 GCF_000204055.1 Melampsora larici-populina 98AG31
CCCCGTTTGCCTCAATCGGGTATTTCCAACTCAGTGAGGCCGCCTAAGTGCCGACGTAGATAATCTACTCTGCTGCTGCGGCGTATCTTCGGTACCGTGGCGGACCTTGATACGGGCCGGGGCAGGAATGATCACTCGTCAATCATTCCTGATACCCTGGCAACCGTAACCATCCCAAAACCATACCTTCGATCCAACTCTCCCGCGCGAATACCCCAAAATACCCTCTACTTTCCCTCGTTCACTCTATTTTGATCTATTTCACTCCAGTATCAATTCATACCCCGCCTCACAGGTTTCCCAGGCCAGGTTAGTAAGTTTCGGTATGTTTCAGATTTTGTATTTTGGTGACTGTACACTGACTCACGGCTATCCGCAGGCTATTGGTATGCATTGAAGGGCAGATCAGCGTCATCATCACGGTGGGAAAACGATCAACCCGGCGCTTATCGCGACGCCCACCATGCAACCCCAGCGCGCTGGGCCCGCGGCAGAGGATGACGAAACCGAATCGTCTAGCATGAGCTCAGAGGACGACGAAGACAAGGACAAGGAAAACGACACCGTCCCGATAAAAAACCGCGTTGATGATACTGCGAAAGCTGCCGACGAAGAGAAGAAGCGTGGGTCAAATTACTGATATCTACACCTAGTGGTCCTCGCCGGCGCGAACTGATTGTGTGCATTCGCAGCAATCCTTACCAGCACACAGGCCTCGCTGTTGAATGGTGTCACGTACCATTTGGACCTCGACTCGTTTCAGAGTACCTTGGTTCACCAACGGGATTGGATTGCGGCCCAATTGCAACAGAAGGTCACCAACAACATCTTCGAGTCTCTGCGGGTCACCGGGTGTCGCATTGAGGGGGTTCTTGAAAGTAAGTGAAAAGTCCTCTGTTCACCAAATGGAACATTTATTGACCTGCGTTTGGGCGCCAGGCATCAAAGACGGGACGTTTCGCAACCAGCGCGACTCCCCGGTACAAGTTTTGGGTGTGCCGATGGAGGATCAAGGCGAGGGCGAGGCAATGGAGAAGGCACCATCCCATACGCCTCTCTTCCGGCCAGATCCCGTGGAAGAGGAACTTGCGGATTCCGACGCTGATGACCCTCCCGACGGCGATGATGCCGATCCCGAACCTGAAGACAACTTCCGGCCAGATTCTCCGGAAAGAAAGGGTGCCACTATACTATACTTTACTATACTCAAGTATACTCAGTATAGTTGAATATATACTATACTATACTAGTTATGTTACAAGTATAGTATATTTCAGTTATACTATACTGTAATGTCAACTATACTTGGTATAGTATATTCAAATTCAACTATACTCAGTATAGTATAAGTTCAACTATACCCAGTATAGTATATTTCAATTCAACTATACTCAGTATAGTATATTTAAATTCAACTATACTCAGTATAGTATATTCAAATTCAACTATACTCATGGTGTATTTTCATCAACACTACATCAGAAAGGAGAAAATAGGTTTTTTTTGTTGAGAGCAGCTAGGACATACAAACCAAACACAATTACAAATTTCTCTTCTTGTTTTTTGAGGCTACATCTTCTGCTATACATAGATTCATCATCTCTCCAGCCAATTCAAACTCTTGAGTCAACTTTACCTTTTGAGTCGTCCAAAGACAACTACTCACTGAGCGCTCAATTGTTCTAGGGAGAAGACCACCTCGGTTACGATCACAGACATCAGCTGCAGTTGAAAAGCATCTCTCAACTGGGCAAGAGGTGGCACTTGTTGCCAGATAGTCACGTGCCAAGGTGGAGAGTACTGGATAGCGAGACTGATTATTCTGTATAACAGATGGAGATGTCAGCAAATCGGAAGGAGATGAATGAACGAGATAAGAGACATCACCTTCCACCATAGAAGAGCTTTCTTTGGGTCCAAAGCCACTTCCTCATCTGGTGCATCGTCAGCTTCAATCCATCGTGAAAGCTCATCCTGAACTGTTTGCACCTTTTTTTTGCGTTTGAGGTTGAAAGCATCATCATCAGAATCATCTTGAATTACTTGTTCAACTGGTGAATCGTGCTGAGATACTTGAAGCTTGAGTTTTCTTCGAGCAAAACAGGTTTGGAGTAAATTAGTTGCAATTTTGAATTCGTCCGAGTCAGAGCCAAAGGCTGTTGCAAAGAAGTTGGTTCGCCAACTAGGGTGTAAGACTGTGGTCAAGATTATCGTCTCACATTCCAGGGCTTCAGAAAGGTATTTATTGACACTTGTTGACATTGCTAGATACATTGGATAAAGTGTATCGCTTTTGTTGCTTTTTGACATCTTTTTTTTGAGGTTTTTCCAAAGCTGATAGTACTTCCGAAGTACCATGCACCCAGTTGGTCCATCTCCTTCCATCTCCTTTGTCAGGTCAGCATAAACCTATAGAAGTGTGTTAGTTTTTTAGGATTGTGAAGCAATGAGGAACAGTGCTTCAGATACCTTTAACTCCACATTAAGTGCCCAAACAAGTTTCCAATCGTCTTGGCTAAAGGTGATCTTCTTGAAAATACCACGTTGGTGATTCAAGATTGGATCAGAGATATTGCTTCCAACACCGCCAGCAGCTGCTGTGGCTAAGCGTGGAGACTTGTTTGCAACTGGTGGCTCGGATTGATCTTGCTTCAAAATTTCATCAATTACCTGTGATAGAACAAGAAAATGGTTAGTGAAGTTCACTAAAGTTGATCACCAGAATTGAAACTTGCATCACGGGCATCCCAAGCTTGCTGATGACTTTCCCACTTGATATTCCAACGAATACCATATGCTGCCATTAAATCACGGACTTCCAATTTCATTGCCTTAGCAACTGCTCAAAAGTAAAGGCGAGTAGGGGCTGATCCTGTGATCTTGCAAAGTACAAAATCGAGCTGGAAATAAGACCACACATTCAGATTTTTAGATTCAAGTAAACACAAAGGAAGCAAAAGGGTATAGCACTTTTTTCAAAACTCCATTCAGTCGACATGCACGTCTTCGATCAGACATATTCAGATTATCTGCTGTCTCTTTTGCCTTGCGTTTAGCATTCAATCTTACTTCCCTGCGAGCTTGCTGAGTAGAATCCAAAGTTATCTGAGAGTCTGCTGGTAAAGTGCTTGTAGGTTCTATGTCGTCTTCAGAGCCTGCTTCGACTTGAGGATCAACATTGGAAAGAATTTCCCCTGAAGGTAATATGGTGTTGTTGAAATCTAAAAGACGATCATAGTCCTCAAGCTCGAGTTCTGGTTGCTCCGTGATATCATCAAAGAAAGATGGGGTGATAGCTCCATTCAATTCAAGCTCATCGTGTTCAGGCTCTAGGTCGTTTGGATCAGGTGACACATTGCTTGAGCCACAATCAGAAGCAAGCAAGTCAGCTTCAGATTCTTCAGGGATGGTTTGTAAATGGTTGTCCAAGGGAAATTTTCCTCGTGAGATGTCTTGAACACTTTGACCCGCCTGGCCTTTAATACCAAGAGCCTCAAGACCACTATTGACCACAAGAGCCAGTTTGTGTGCAAAGCACTTGACATGCATCGTTTTGTTGTCCCATTCATAGTCTTTGCTTTCTTCTCAAGAGATACTTTGAAGACTCTTGTGCATAGCAGCACCCATTGTGTTGTTATTTGACCCCGAGTCAGTGGTCTGAGACAGCATGTGGAGAAATCGAACAAAAAGAATTAGACAAAACACACCACAAAATGGCCATAAATGAACAAAATAGATGAATGTATCTTGGAATAGAGTCCGTTCTTCTGCAAAAAGTTGACCATGGGCGCTGCAAGCCATTCGCCTTTGTGATACCATGATATCAACTTGAGACCCAGATGATGAGATACATAATCAAAATTGTCGTCGATGTAAGATACTGAATAGCCCAGGAATGCGTATCGGTTCCCCTTTGTTGTCCAGGCATCATGTTGCATATTAAACATGCTGGTGTTTTTCTGATATAAACACACCACATGATTCAGTAAAGTGTCCTGAAGAACAAGATTTAGGAAAAATAAATCCATACCTGTAATCGTCCCATGACTTCTTCACTCAGTGCCAGATATAGCCTATGACCTTGAACCGATGCCCAAGTCCGACCATGGAGATGAGCAAGTGAGTTTGAGTACCTAAAGCAGGCTCGAAGCTCTGGATCGTCGATTCGTGACCAAGGTAATGCACGCCGAATCATCCAGATCAAAACCATTTGGTTCAAGACCTGATTATTGAATTTGTCTCGTTTATTCATTGCAGCTAGAGTGGCTTTGGAGGGTGCTGGATCAGATAGTTTTGCAATTTTGCAAAGCTCGGCTTGAGTTTGAGGGAGAGATATCCCTGCCTGAATGGCTTTTTCGTGTTCATCACATCCTGGTTGACCCGACTTTGTTAATTGAGTTGATCCATCGCGGTGCGCGTGAAGATTGGTGGTTCCACCCCGTACTTCCGAAAGACACCATTTACACGTGTACACATTTGGTGGTAGCTCTAGTGACTATTATTTCAGTTGTGCAAGCATCAGGATGGTTCATGCGATCACAATCAGAAAACAAAAAGCTTACATCTCCTGGAAGACGATGAGCATCACCGAAGTATTCTGAGATGGGCTGATGTGTGCAAGCTATTGTTGTTGACCTTTTTGGAGCAGATGATCGAGCATTCTCTCCCCCAGAGTCTTGGGCCAAGTTGTACGCTGTCGCATCAAGCTACAAGACAATTTGGTCAGTCTTGATTGCCAAACATAGTTTCAAAGAACGCATACTTACCTCGAGTGCTGAAGGGATCTCAGCAGATTGTCCTGTAGTACACTCAGGACCTTTGTCGTTTCCTTTGCTTTTCTTTCGACCCTGATTCTTTGCTGGTGTTTTAGCTGGAGTCTTCTGAGCCGAGCGCGACTTCTTGGTTTTTTTTACTGAGGTGTCTGGCAGTGATGACTGGTCTGATTGAGCAACAGATGGTGTCCTCTTGCTGTGTCGAAGTGGTGCTGCAGTTTGATCACTCTCCGAATCTTTGTCTGTTAATTCTTGTTGCAATGATTCATCACATCCTGCAGCCTTACTTATCACATGTTTCTGGATCGATCTTCCTCGTGAGGTGTGAGTCGGAACTCTTGGGTTTGAGGTGGAGGTGGATTGACTGGCTTGGGTGCGGTGTGGTTGTGACATATCAAAGGTGATTAAGCTTGATTGGATAGTATATTGTGCATCATTGACAAATGAAAGTTAGCCAGTGACAATAAAAGCAGTTTGAACATTTGCAATATTCAAAAACAAGATACTCACAAGAATCCAAATGTTTTCGATGCTGAGTTTTTGATAAGATCAAGTATATTGTGTATTGTAGCAAGTTGGATCAATTTTTGCGATATGATTGAAGTGTGTTTGATAGTTTAACACAAAAGACTTGTGTTGACAAGTTTGATGGTATCGATTCTGTTGTAAAAAGTTTGATCGACTTATTATGATTGAACCAAGTCTTGATGGCTCGCTGCTCAATTCTATAGTAAAAGTTTGATCGACCTATTATAATTGAAGCAAGTCTTAATTTTTCTATTCTATTCCAAAAGTTGAATCGACTTAATATGACTGAATGAAGTCTTAATGGTTCAATTCTATTTCAAAGAGTTTGATTGTTGTATTATGATAGAATCAAGTCTGAATTTTTTGATGTTATTGTAAAGAGGTTGACTGCTTTATTATGATTGAGGTTGATTCTTTTAATGTTATTGTAAATAGTTTGATTGATTTATTATAATTGAATGTTTTGATGCGACTGAATCAAGTTAAGTTTCGATCTAATCGTAACCAGTGTATTGTTTATACTGTGATCAAATCGAGTGCAATTGGTTGAATATGATCGAGTCGACTTCTGTTGGTTGAATGCGATTGGATCAAGAAAGAAGTTGATCTTGTGATGAACAAAGACTAATGAGAGCCAATGAAGTTGGGATCGAAGATGAGTCTTGATTCAAAATTATTGATGCTGACCGATGATGATTGACAACACCAGTTTGTCAAATCAACAGGTCACAAAGCTTCCACTCTTGCACCAGTCAAGCAGCTTCAAACCTTTGCTCGCAAGAATCGTTCTGAGTAATCGCCAAGTTGATAGGATGGAGTCGACTGGATCCATCAGATGTTGTTTTTGTTAGGATATTGTGTTATTGTTGAGTATATTTTGGTATTGTGCTTGTGTAAAATACTGATGTGTTCAAGTCTATACTATACTCAGCTACATATGTAGTATAGTATCGGTCCTGCTATACTGGTATTGTGTCGAGTATAGTACCGGGCCAAAGTACTATACCAACAGTATATTATACCAGTATAGTATAATGGCACCCTTGCGGAAAGCGACGATGCGTACGAACCTCCGGCGAAACGGCGCGCGTCTCAACGCCTCGGCGCTGCCAACCGTACCCCCTCCAACAAATCCAAGGCATTGACCACCACGCCCGTCAAAGTCGGATCCTCTTTGACAACCAAGCGTTCGCATGCGCCTCAGAAGACATCGGCCTCAAAGACTGCGAAGGCAACACCTTATCAAGGAGGCAAGTTTCCCAGATCAACTACTAGTCCCTCCATTCATACTCCCAAAAGAGTCAACCCCGGTCAAACAGCCAAGCAGGCAGCCAACGTCAAGGCGCCCAAAACCTCCGGCGCGCATGTTCAACGTCCTCCAAAGAGACGGCGTTCCTCGACGGCTCGAGTCCCTTCACCTCCACCGCCGGCCAAAAATCCAGACCTTGAGCGCGCCGAAAGCGGTTTCCGACGCCTCAGCAGCGACATTATGGACTACGCGCAGCGTCCTAGTTGGTATCCACCGATGTGCCAGGATTCATCCGATCCATTCTACGTCTTATTTTCGACACCTTTCGAGTTGCCACCTGGTCGGAACCCTCACCTCGCACTGTTCCATTACGTCACGGCCCGGTGGGACACGGCCCTCCATCACAGAGCACTGCTCACGAACCTACGCTGGGGACTTGATGCTTACACCTTGATGTTTTCATGGCTTCGTGCTGTGAGGAACATCAAAGGCTGGAGCCCGCAGGATACTCGTGCCTTGGGTGATCGGTTGAATCCTCTCCTGACGGCCTTGAAACACGGGGAAAGACTTATTGGGCACACCGTTCCGCCCATTGGAATTCCCCCTCTCACACCGGATCCCATTCCATCAGTCACTGCGCTATCAGCAGGTTCCCCACTGGCTACACCTGCTCCTCAGCTAGCCAACGCCGGGACGACGGGTCTTCCGGCTCCTAACCCGGCCGAAACAAACGACAACAGCGACGCTTTGGTGGATGATGATTACGAGGAGCTCCCTGAAGACTTAGATCAAGATATCAGGGAGATCGAGGAGCTTTTACTTCTCCCAACCCATGTGCCTATGGGCACTAATACCGACACATTTGCACTTTTTTTCGATCACCCACTACGAGTCATTGTCCCTGAAGATTCTGAAGATGGGCCATGGGGTGAATTTGTCAACACGATGGACTTGCACCTCGGGAAGAGAGAGGTGCCCAACAAGTTACGACGAGGCCCAAATGGCTTTGACGGGCTTTTCCGCAAATGGGTTATGTCTTCCCGCGCCAAGGATTTTTGGACAAGTCCCAGCTTTGACCTCCTCCTCAGGAGTAAGTTAGCCACCATTAAAGAGTTTGTCGAGAAGCAGCGGGTCGAGTCGGCGAACACGAATAATCTTCCTCCTCCAGTAACGGGCAGTTCTGCTCAGCCGGTTCCTGAAATCGCGGATCAAGATGCAACTGCGTTGCAACCATCGGAAACCATTGCGAACGAGACGTTGGAAATGTCTTCAACATTGCCAACGTCACGCCCAACCACAGCGACAACGGCGATTCAAGATCAATCCCCGAGTCAATCCTTTGCGCCAGTTACGGGCGGTTCTGCTGAGCCGACTTCAGACATCGTGGAACAAGATGCAACTGCGTTGCAACCGTCGGATACCATTGCGCACCTGTACACTTAAGTATTTACCCAATACCATAGGGTCATACAGACGTCTGTATGACCCAATGGCATTCGAGTCTGACTGCCAAGATGAATCATCATCTTAAGAAGCATCTTGAAGGGTTTCAATTTTGGCTAAGTCACCTTTTCCCTTAAGGAAACCAAGACCAGCCCTGAGTCCCCACAGAACACTACCCACCATGCCACTAAAAACCCACCTCCCTATAGCGCAAACCACACCACTGTATAAGAAGTCCACCACCTCAACTAATAATATTATTCGTTTCACATCAACATACTCACCCGTCTTCAAAATACACCTGCCTACTAACAAAATTTCACCACCGTATCGAAATTCCACCACCCCAGCAATACGTAGCTAAATACCTACACCCACCACCCCTATTCAGTATTCTACCCACTCTCATCCTTGAAATCCACCCGCCGACTTCATGCTACCAAGGCACTTACCCCTAAACCTCACCACCCTAGACCTCGAAAATTCACCACCTCGGGTCTAAAAACCAAAAACCTCAACCCTACCTACCTACCTACCCACCACACCTCACGACCCTATATTTACCCAACTCACCACCCTACCAACCCAACCCCATTCAAAATTCTACCACCCAATCCTCCCTACACCTCAACCGGTCCACACCCCACAACCTCACACTTCCATTACCCACTTCTTCACACCCTTCACCAACATCGATTGAAAACGAATCGCTTTGTTAAGTACGGTTTCTCTCACTAAGTCACATCCCAAAGCAGACATGGTATTTCTTTGCATCCTCTCCAGCACTCCACCACATCATGTAATCGACATCTCTACAACGAGAGGTGTTTTTCATGAATAACACCTCTCATCAAACAATTTCAAAGCCTTCTGATAAGTAATTTACAACTAGACAGCTCACGCGATCGAACCAACCAACTGCTTGGTCTAAGCAAATACCAGGCTTCAATCTTTTGCTTTGCCGATAGTCAGTGACGTGAGATAATGAAATCAGTCTGTTTGTGTTAGTGTTTGAAAGCATTTGATTCGATTTCTCACAAGGTGTTGTAATTGATTCTTCATCGCAATGAACCAGCAACGCACGGCCATTCCCAACGGAAATGTTCATCTGTATCAATACATAATCTCCCTACTCACAGTACATACCCCACTAGTGTAACCTCACCCCTACCACGCTAGCGTAGCAAATGTACACTCCTTAAAAAAACACCATGTCTATCTTCTGAGTTTGCCAACCACTGTCAAACTTTCTTCATCTTCGTACCAACCCTCATATTCGTTACAAAAAGGTCTCACCTAGCTCCACCAATCAAAGAAAAAGACACCAATAGTTATCTTCTCATTTGTTAAATCTTTATCCGCAAGCCTCATCACTAATACTCCCCATCTAAATGGTACCTCCCAGGTCCAAAAAGCGGAAGTCACCTAGCACCAGCACCCGTGGTATTCGGCAAAGGAAGAGCAGGCAGATTGATACTGAGCCAGGTACTTTCATTTCAATGCATTACATGCTCATTATTCTTCACTGACACGCCCTATTAGACGACAAAGGACAATCTCCAGAATCTTCCGAGTACCAAGGTAAGGCAAACTTCATTGTTGACTGTGTGTGACTTACCTGATATCATATCGAGACCCAGAGTCAGATCAATCCGATGACTCAGATCAATCCGATGACAAAGGTCAATATGACATAGAAGATGCACAGCCTGAAACCAAACCAGACTCCAATGAAGGTACAGTTTGCCGTTCCCTCAGTGACCTGATGCCTGTTGAATGTCTTACCAATTTACTGTCACATCAGGCCAACCCACCAAGAAGAAGCGAAAGAGACGTACCAAGTCCAAGAAGACCTCTAACCCCCTGGCCAATCATGATGACCTTTTGCCTCCTGACCCCTCCTTGATCCCACTGGATGAAAACGGCTTGAAACTTCCCAAAACGCCCACAACCAAACCAACACTCCACAATTATAAAGAACTTGCCGATGAATGGAATTCAGAGGAGCTCAATCACTACCTCCAATGCACCAAGGCTCTAGGCAACAGTCAAATACCCCCAGATATCCTCAATGAAGCCCGCGCTCTTGAAGACGAATTAGCTACAAGGATGAAAGTCTTAAGCCTTGCCGGTGGAGTTTCTTATGACACACTAAAATATGGAGTGTTAGTCATCCGTAACCTAACTAGTTTCATGACTCATCCTGATTGACGTGGACTTTTCATGCAGTCATCGCACGGTGCGGGATGATAACCGAAAGCCATACCACAATTTCCAAAAGTATAGTGTGGCAGCCACTGTCGACAACATCAGTAAGCTTAGCTCCACTCAAACTCCCGATGTTGCTGAAACCCCTACGAGTTGCTCATTGAAAGGTTCAAATCTCAGTGCCTCAAACTGTGCAAAACCACGTCGACGAAGAAGAAACAAAGGCACTCCTCGGCACCTACAACGACAGAGTATGCGCTATATGGCAAGAAATCAAGAATACTCCCGATGGAAAGGTGTTTGAAAACAACCTCTTCAATCGTATTGCCCTAGTTATTTCAAATGACTCCGCCGACCTTGATGTGCATGAGCAGCTAAATGTCGAAGAAGAGGAGTATCTTCCCGCCTTTCACCGACTTGTTAATATCAAGAAAGTCAAAGATCACCTTGCTTTGAACCGGCACCCCAATGACAGTGCAAAGTACCAACAAAAAGGTGTTTGCCAAATCGAGTTAATACATTCATCTGTGTGCACCAACAATTACTATTCATCATTGGCCAAGTTACTGACATATTTGAATTACTTGCAGCTTCAAGCTCGGCATACACTACCATCTCCTCGCCGCATCATGGACTCCCACCACAACAAATCCTTCCGCTGGGTGGTCTAAAGAGTTCAGCTCGGATCACGTATACCTGACCTCATTCTCCACACGAAACCACCTTCTTGAGCGATTTGACCGGTTTGCCACCAGACGCCAACCTTCGAATATGCAGGGAAAGCAGCCAGGAGTAACTGTGAATGACCAGCTTCGGAAAGATTTTACAACTGCGTTGAATGGCCTTGTCTGTAAGGCGTCTGTGTTTTCTTCTTGCATCGTCTTCAAATCCATCATGGGCAACGGCCACATCTTGACATCGCTTGTTTTGGTATTGTAGCCAGCCATCTCGAACATATCAAACCCAAATTGGTCAAACCTAGGGTCCATATCCATCCCAAAAAGGGACGATGTGATGTCCTACTCCGACAGATAACATTTCCTGACGAGATTCGTCTTGCGGTTCATCAGACCAATGATTCCAAGGTCACAGCTGAGATGATAGCAGCCGGCCCCGCAGCTATGATGAACAACCAAGAGTTGATGCGGACATGGTACCAAGATATCTTGGCCAGGCGCTATACCGTGATTCGCATCGACACAAAGAAACGTGAGGCATGACCCATTTGGTTGGTTATCTTTCATTGACTTGAGCAATATACAGTCAAACTGATTCATTTCGTCGTTATTTTCATCTCTTTTCTAATATGCATGTGTTTAATTTTTGTGTTCATTTTCATGTTCTACTCAAGACCAATGCGGGTATGTAGAACGTCCGCGTGACACACTCAGATGTTAATTATCAATATCTGCTAGCACCAACACAACGTGCGGAGGTCTAAGTGTGTGCTGAGCCTGGCCAGTGTTCAATATGAAGAACTAAAGTTGTGATGTGTACATGATGCGGCCATACATATGATGATTACGGTTCTTGATGTAATAGTCAGTTTGTTCTGTTCGTATTCCCTTGTTTGGGGGTCACATCTGACCGGATTAGGAGGCGAAACGTAGGAATCGAACTAGGGAAACCCAAAGTGAGTAAAGGGGTTTCGATCTAAGGGTTTGATCCCCCTTTGGAAGACAGTATCACGTGACATGTCACAGACAGTTTAGGAAGCGAAGCGTATGATTTGAATAACGAAATCACCTTTTCAGTTAAGGGATTTACAATTAAGGGTTTACCGTTTGATAATGGTTTCAGAGAGCATCACACGCCATGTCACAATGGCTTGGTCTTGACTACATATGCACATGTGATTTGTGCCTGTTGTAGCTTTAGCCTGGTCTCACCTTGATTTTCTGACGTGTCTCACGCATTGTGCCATATCAGATCATTTCTCGATGAGCTCTTTTCCCCTCTGTTGTCTTAAATATATAATATGTCATCCTCCAGCCACCTCGCTTCAGACTGTACCCATATTCAGCACCCTCTTATTTCAATTTGTCCCTCTGTTGAATACATCGTTATTGTTCGTTCGAATTGGAATCATAACCAGCCTCTTAGTTTTTCACACAACTTCTCAAGCCTAGTCCAACTTCTTCCCACTCGACTCAAACTCTCATCCATTTTACCACACCTGCCAAGCGCGGACCTCCATTTCGTCGCGGACTCCTCATTCCATTGGAAACCTTCAATCAATTCGAGACTTTCAAGAAGGTTCGAATCAATCCTTACTCTATGCTTGAATGATACATCACCACTATCTGGTTGCTGGTGGACTGGAGAAAAGATAGTGCTTGGAGATATCTGGGTGTGGTTTCCTAATGAGGGACGAAACACACCCAAAGTCTTCAGCACAAACCTTTTCTCCATTTCATGGGCACAGAACGTGGTGAGTATGTTCAACACGTTCTTTCATACCACAACAAGCTCACAATGTTTTGTTCTCCATCACTCTCATCTCCTCTTCGACAGTTCACTTGTTTCATCCATCAACCTCATCTCTTCTACCCGCTCGACTGTCACAAGTGTTTTAAACTGCGTCATGAGTCACAAACGACCATCGAAGAATCGGTCCTCGAGCAGCCGCAAGCACGGCAAGCGCCAAAGTAACGCCCGCACCAGAGTTCGCCCAAATTACGGTCCTGTCAATCATCTGAATCGCGATAAAGAACACCAAAAATCCTTTGACACCCTTTGCAAAGAAATAACCGAAACTTTTGGATTACCTAGCGATTGTCGATTATACTTCCTCAAGAAGTACGACATTAAGAATCTTCCCCAAACACCTCGCTTAAAAATTACACATCACAATTCAGTCCTCCTCGATGCTGACAGTTGGAAGGTCCTTCAAGTCATACGTTTCACTCGTTTCTCCGAAATGGATCAGGAAAAGATGGAAAAAATGGGATTTACCATCAAAACAATATACAAACACACTCTAGCGAGATCCACTGTCAAGATTAATCATGCGATGAAAGGGGTTGCAAACCCTGGCGAGATGTATTCTGCTGGATTTCGGGGTGACTCAGACAAAGGTCGCACAATGGGGAAGCTAATGGTCTTATTTAATGCCAGGTCTTATTTTCTATTGAACAAGATGATGTCAACTTTGTAGGTGTCACTGCGCTGAGTGCGAAGACTTCAAAAAGCGAGGAAGCCATTGCTGAGGATGAAGCCAGAATGCTTGACATGGCTCTTATTAACGATACACTCGCCGAGTGGATGTCCACCCTATGCATGAAAGCCTTTCAATCAAATCGCGACCTTGCTTTAGAATTCACAATCCCATCTTTTTCCGATAAACAATGGGCTGATTCCCCAAACGCGAACGTGATCGCTTCTAGCATAGTGGTTACTCGAGATGGTTTCAACAACTTGCCTCATCCTGACTTCGATGCTACCCCATATGCGTATGGTCTCTTTTCCCAAATCGATCGCGAAACTGGAGAGCTTCACTGGGTGGAGATCTCTGATTACCTGGGGGATATTGTTGGATGTTATTTCATCCTGGACCAATATCATGTTGAACTTTGTCTAGATGCATGTGACGGTGTGGTAGAGAGCTGCTGGGCCAGCGATGAACTTCACCACACATCTGCCTCAACAACCTATGATGAAGGCTGGACTCCGATTCGACCAAAGGATTCACCTATAACCCGTTTTGGTTGCTCCCTTCAAATCAACGCGGCGTTGCTTGGTCGCATTGCTGGATTACTCAAATTGAAGGAAGGGAAAACCGAGGAAGACTGGAAGAACTTCAAATACAATGTCGTTAAATGCTATGAACAGGAAATACAAAACAAGCTGACAAAGATACACAATCCCGTTAAGCTGCACAAAACCAAGAAAACGAAGAGAAAATCCACTACTTGAATGTCATGTTATACTTTAGTTATTCCATACATGACTTGACTTGGGCCCTTTCCCAAATCTTCGATTTCATGTGACCTTGTCCGTTTGTTGGTTTGTTTGATGGTGGACTGTTTCCTTCTTTCGATGGAGTTGTGACATTTCACATATTGTCGGTTCTCATGTTACCCTTCAGTGTTCTTTTTGTCTTATGCTTGACTGTTTCTCTCTTTTGATGTACTTGTTGATTGGCTATTCGGTCTATTTCATGTCACTGTTGACCTTTCCATTCTCTACTTCACTTCTATTCGCCCTTCATGTAATGCAATAAAAATGCGAAGTCACACTACTTGTCCCTGCAATCATTCGCTGCTTTCACTAAGGGAGATGAGATGAGCAGTTGGTTCTTCCACACTATGAGAACTGTCCGGAGTACGTATTACTTCCTTTCCTGATCACTTCCACACCGATTTTAAATCGGGGTCATTGAATTGATTATAACTTCGATATCATCTCAAGCATGTTTTGGATCTTTGCACGTTGGATACAGTGTTTGCTTTATCTCACACCTACAACTTATTGATCTCAGGAGCAAAAGTCATCGAGAATGAAAATGCTTGAAGATTGTCAAGGCTTGTAAATGTTATGAAGGATACATTCATGAAAGAATATTATGAAGCTTGAAGTTTGACAAGGCTCGTAAATGTTATGATGGATACATTCATGAAAGAAATAACTATTTCGGCGGTACCTCTTCACCTTCTTACAACCACAGATACTCATTTATGATGTAGCAACATCATATCGGTCTCTTTGATAATGGGATTGATATGTTGTGACATCCAACTCGGCAGAGTTTGCGATGCTGGCTTTGGTCAGGTTGGTTAGACATTGTGCTGTGTGCCATAAAAGAACGGGATCATCAGACTCACACTTGCAGAATTAGAAGCTGAGGTATCACAGTATACCTCACCTTCTAGATCACTTTGAGGGCACCGAGTGTGTTCAAGTAGGTACTATTGACGCACTGATTATCAGGCTCTCATGTCCTTCAGCACTACAAATTGTAGTGCGTCACAACTCCATCACTCAATGTCTTGAGGTTAATGACACAGAGTCGTGGTAAGAGAAGGTGATCCAGGTAGTTGGACTAACTGAAACATTCATAAGCTGAATGTGTTGATCAGTTTAGAAATAGTTAGAATCAACACGTGAGGATATAAAAGCTTGCAGGATGGATGATGGAAGTTTATCTACTGAGCGGCCAAGGACATACGAGACAAAACACCATCTAATGGTGTTTTGTCTTGATGACGGCACATCACTACCCACAATGTCCCTAATTGATGAACCAGACTTGACGGATGGTATGTTTGATGTTATAGTGATTACACCAAACCTTCAGGAATCATCACCAGGTCTCACATAGAAGATTTAATTTGCTGCTGCTATGAGGTATGTCATAGCAGCAGAATTCAAAAGATACGCTCCAATCTATGATAACCACAAGATTTTACATGATCCTTCTTTCATTGCAGAATTCAAAAGATATGCTACAATTCATGTTCACCACAAGGATTTACATGATCCTTCTTTCATTTCTTGAAGTTTCACCATGGAGGCTTTCTGCTATATATATAGATTATATTAATAATCTCACATATACTATATAATCTATATAGTATATGTGGTTTCAACAACCAGATATGCAGCATCCACGGAATAGTGTGGCACCTGCATGGGAACTGCTCCCACCTCTTCACCGGAGTGCATCATCCAGATGGTTCCATTAGTATAATACACGCAAGTGATATTACACCTATACAATTGAGCCATCACATAATTCTCTGCAATTGTAATGAGAGAACCTCAATCCATAAGGTTCCACCCTTTGGATGATGCAACGCACATGATCATAATGTGAATGGAACATGTATGGAGGAACTTTGTCAATACTACACCGTGACTTGTTTATTTTTACTTTGCGTGATCAAAGTGATGGACCAAAGTGGCTGTGACACACACCACGTTATTTCCACATTTTGGAATACTCCAGTCAAAATAACATTCATAACATTCATAACATCAATAACATTCATAACATTCATAACATCATGCACAACATGATTGTTCCATCAAATATCCTCATAAATGGCGGAATTATAGATAATTTAGGTATCATAATTGATTTATAATTACCACAATGGTGGCCTCAATCATTTATAATAAAAAGGGTTTATAATCAAAAAGGGCAGCATACACCATATGACCTATGTAATACTTTTGATTATTGTGAACAAAAGTAATCACTATTATTCTAACACGTCACTTCAATAAAGTTGTGATTGAATTTTAACACTCTACAATGTAATTATAAACAATATAGGTATTTTGGAAGAATCAAATCTACACAAATGGTGGTCTCATTCATTTGATATAATAAAGGGCACCAGATCACCTATGTAATGTAAAACTTTTGCTTATTGACAACAACAGTACTCACAATGATTCAGTGATTGATTGTGAACACCTGAATCCAACACATCACTTCAATGATGGTGGAAATGATACATAATTTAGGTAATATAAAAGATACATAATTACGCCAAATCTTTGTATTGAGAACAACAGTAAGCATCATGATTAAAACATTTGATTGTGGTGAACAGCTGATTTCAACACATCACCCAACTAATGATGTGTTTGAATTGATACACCTGTTGAATTATAGATGACTAGCATTCTAGCGGCGGGCGCCGCTGTTGTCAAACCAAACTCAACACATTCAGTCAAAAGAAAAGCAAGTATGAGTTGATCACTGGGCAAAATGAGACTTGCTCAAGCATTATGGCATGCATCTTGTGAGGATAAATCAAACTTTGTGTAACACAGGTCACAAGGACTCAGAGACCACTTTGGTGATATGTGATTGCACAACCAGTATTGTGCCATATATTGATCTACCTTGGGAAATTAGTCATTGCATCAAGTGCTACAAAGCAATATAGAAGGTTATTATTGGCTTTGGGAATTGAGTGGGAACCAATCATCTCTAATAGTATTGAGAGATGCCTCCTGGTTCAGTATATTGCTCACAGAACTCACAGTTGAACATCTCAAGGGCTTTTGTAGTTTGCTGAGCTTGTTTCCCCTCCACATCCTTCCAATGATAAAGGGATGTCTGAAGAGCCATCATTTTATACCTCCTTTGATGATGATACATGATGGATTCTGGTTTTTATTCCAAGAATTGGTCTTTCATCCTTTGTATTTTTGACAAAAAATTAAGATAGATCAATCCGAGGATGGAATGAAGAGGGTCAGATGATATAATGAATTGAAATACTCAAAGAACCAAATTCCAATTCTGATCTGCAGTCAATTTTGGAAAGGTTGGCAACTTTTGCCCACCAAATTTGAGCAAATTTGTGTGAAATTCTTTCCAAGCTTTGTACACATGACTGTACATCTTCAAACCTGAAATTCATTAGCAGAAGTGAACAGAACTTGTAGAATCCACCAATAAATCCAAATTTCAAAGTATTAATGTTCAAGATGCTTCACCAATGGTTGTCATTGGTTTTTGAAGATTCTGAATTAAATTAAAATCTTTGAATTTGTTAAACATATATCTAATTGGGATGATTCAGGGTTTTCAGGTGGAGAAGTTGCATCTGAAATTTTATGATCATTGGTATCTTGTCCATTCATTGTAGAACAACAAAAAAAGAGAATACATTTTCTCAACTGACAGCAGAAATGTTGTCAAACTTGTACTTTCAAATGTACTTATCACAATTTGAATTCAGAGTGGGGATATATCAAATGTTAAACCATTTCAGATTGTGTCCCACTTGATTGCAAAACATTAATCAAAGTTGGGTAATTGATTACCTAGAAGAATCTCAATTCAGCAGGATCTCTAGTCAGTTAGAGCATTGCCACTGGGGCGTGCAAAATCCCAAATACAGGCTGTTTTCACGTCTTGTGGGAAAATATTCAAGCCACCGGAGCGTATAAACAGCATGTATGGGTTACACAACGTCCAAATCTTGACCGGGAGAGTGCAACTCTGCACGGTGTACAAAAAGGCAAATATCACCAAAATCTGAAATATTGTCTGACCTACCCTGTCATTTTGTATGAGACAAACGATCTTATGCTTGGATCAAAGGCGTAGACTGTTTGAACCTGTCAGTTTCTACACGGCCGCGATTTTGCCTACCTCCGCGCAAATTTGGCATACATGCTCAAACCTGTCAGCAGGACATCGTACAGAGCAGTTTTTTACACGCCAGCAGTGGAGATGCTCTAACAAATTATGTTCTGATGCAAAATGCATTATGAATGGCTTAAACCTTTGCCTCCACCTTAAATATGTCTTGGTAATGCTAATCCAAAGGTCTCTGGTCCAAGTGCTGGGACTTAAGCCGTAAGACACATTGAAATGCTGTTAACCTCCATGACAGATTGCAATTGTGATTGGGTCGATTTCTTCTTTTGAAACCTTATGATCTAAAGAAGGGAAGATAATAATTGTGAAGATCAAAGAAATGGACAAAATCGTGATTGGTAAAGTGAGTATGAGTACCTAACCTATGATCAGATGAATGACATTTTGGCTGAATGGTTCAAATTGAGTTACTTTGTTGTTGTTACGCTTGAAGCAGTGATGAACCACTTTCATACAATACAATACAATGACCTCAAAGGCGGAATTAGTCCAATTAAAATAGTATCCTTCAACTTCAAATCACTCAATGAAAATCAATTGGTTTATTACATCTTATTACTCATTGTCTCATTCGGAGCTTCTGATAATCAACTTGATGCCACAAATCAATTTCAATCTTCAATAAATCAAGCCAAAGACAAAGAAGTTTGGCTGAGTTAAACAATCACATCAAACCTATGATATGGTCAGAAATTGATCAAATATCTAATTCATACCTTACGATTAGTTTACACATGCACTCATCACAACTGTCTAGAATCTTCCATCTCCACGACAGCCAATTATCTTAATCTGTTTAGTTGCTTTGTCACTTACACTTTTACTGTTAATTCTCAATCTAATATTGAACAAGTATGGGAGTCAATCAAAGCTTTGAACCATTATTGTTTCATTAAGATGACGTCTAATTTGACTGCTGACTGATTGTAGATCTAGATCAGGTTGGTTTGAATATGCCAAGGGATTGAAGGTGATCTGAAGAGGAATGGTTCGATTGCAGTGTATTGATTGGACCCAATAGGCAGCAGCTAATTCAACAGATCCGATTTCAATTTAGGTTCTATATCATCTTCAATTGGTTGTAGATGACGATAGACATACCTACTTATAATCATTAATTATCTGTCACCAAATGAAGTGGTAGTTCCTCTCTCATTTAATCAACCAATTGTTATGAAATCTTTTTCCGCTAAATCAATTCCAGCTTCTTCATATTCTGAACCTGCTGCCATACATCCACCTGGAAATGCCGAATGTGATGGCCAATCTTGTCTGATCTTGTTGATCTTTTTATCAATAAAATTTAGGCTTTTGAAGTCTGAATCCATGATTTTGAGAAAAATCTAATTAAAGTTGTATGTACACATGGATTCAAATCATTAATTGGAATTGCAACTTTAGGTTGAGATTGATTTTCTTGAATTTGATTCAAATTTGATTCTATGGGATTTTAAGTTTTTCTGAATCTAACATTGAATTGATTGAAGAAGATGGAGGATGGTGATTGAGGTGAACTTGATGATAGACTGGTAGGTGGTGAAATCAGGTTTAATTTGAATAACTATTTTCAGAAAACAAGATTTAATGTTAGATCTATTGTCAAAAAAAATATTAAAAGTCATAGCTAACTAATAGCCACACTTGCTATTTCAGTTATACCATCATATCGAGGTGGTCCCACTAATGGAGTTGGATTACCAATTCCTTGATTATTGATCAGTTTTATTTTTTGTTGTTGTTGGTATCACTAATGAAGATAGTTTGAGTTGAATTTATAGATAAAAATCCTTGAAGTGATTCTATCAAATGATTTGTGATGCTTAAGCTTGAGTCAACTCTCCTACAAAACAAACAGATAGAAAGGAAGGATGAGTTTCATTGTTCAAAATCAAAATATGCAATTAATAATTGTACCAATTTTGATTTAGTATAAATTGGATGTGGCGGTAAGATATGATCAGATGGTCAAATTTCCAACAAAGTTATAGTTGATTCAGTTGAAGAATGACAATTTCATGGTAAACTAAAGTTGTGAAATCAAAAGATCCAGGTTGCGATGATTAAGAATCCTTTGATTGATCTTCTTTAACTTAAGTTTACCTAGTAATGTTTTAGTCAAAGTTAATAAGATAAGCTCGGTCTACTGATCATGGTGATTACTCGGTTTTTCTGGTTGATTCATCTTGTCCTCAATTGACTCGGTCGGTTTAACTATGTGAAGGCGACAATGGTCAGTCTTCTTGATAGGAGATTTTCATGGAGATCATACTTTTGATCAATAGATATCCAATAGTTCATTATGGACTTACTTTATCAGCAAATTACCCATGCAATTGACTTTGATGTCTAAAGTTTGTCAATCCCCAAAACAAAAAGATCATGAAATCATGTGGGTGATATGGAGAGAGCGATATCAGTTTGGGTGAAATGGATAAATTACACCATTTTTGCTTCCCTCCCCAAGGAATAAACTGCTTCGTTTTCAATCGAATGGCGGTTATGGCCTTGACTGAATTTATGATTTGGTGTGACTGACAGTCATCCGGAAGCTTGTGTAGGTGACAAAACACAAGGGTGATCGCTTCAACTTCAGCTCGATCCAATCAAACAAACTTGAAGAAAACAGGTAATTGAAATCCAATCTGATATTGCTGAGATTTCATTTCAATTCGGATGATTGTAATGAGCCAAATCCAGTTGCTGTCAAGAATAAAGAGAACAGAAAAGATCGAAGAGTCAGCTTTTACAAACAAAAGCTTGATAGGAAACAAACTTCAAAAGATATGCCTTTCTAAACTAATAGAGCTGAGGGTGTCAAAGATGAGAGAATTGATATCGCTTCGGATGTCAGATTCAAGCTCATTGTTTGAAAGGAATCTCATGAAGGTATTTAGCAATGTTAAACCTTGAGATCGAAAGCATGTTGATGAGCATGTTTTCAACCTCATGATCTGGCTTTTTGAGTTTTTCATTTCTACACATGAAGACCGGTGAGATACAAATGAAAACTGTTCCTCGAATCTACATTCTTTATCACGGATAGATTGAGGGATTGCAGAGTTACGTGTTTGAGGATGAATACATCTGGGATGTCTTTCATGTCGGTGTCGAGGGGCTTGAGAACATAGGAAATGATTGAATCAAGTGTAAGAAGTAGGATAGAATGGTCAGTTTGTCAGTTTTAATATGAGACTTCTTAACCTGCTCCATAAATTCCACAATTAGCATTGAAAGTACACTTACATTGATAAAGCAGATCAAGGGGTTCACTCAAGGCTTATATAACATCATGACCATCTAGTGAATTTGACCAATGAAGTTTGACATAGATTGCTTTCAACAGCCAGTTGAGATTAATCGAATTATCTGCAAGAAAATGAAGATTTAGTTTTGTATTCTCAAGATTCCTGTTATATAAGATTTTAATGACTTACGGAAACCACCGATGGGATTCCTGGATATACGCTGATAGGATCTCATTGGTCTTCCCAAATTGCCAGATTGGATTGCTAATATCTGTAAGGATTCATTGAAAGTAAGGGTTTTACTTGAATGGATACGTAATAACTGATGATCAATGATCTTAAGCTGATTGAGAAGACTGATAAGAGATAAGATCGAACCTGATCGAACATTATAAGGGATATTCTTTGAGGAAGATTTGATGCAAGATTTGATTAAGTTTGAATCGGGTAGCCAAGTCTTGATCTGAAGGTAGTGAGGGTGTAGTATGTAAGTTGAATATCACACGTAGGGAATAAGGAAGAAGAAGTTAGGGTTAGAATAAATGGCATCTTTTTAGGTATGAGGAGTCTTGATTCAGAAGGTACAAAGCTGCAGTAATTGGAATCACAGTGAGAGACCTAGAACAGAAATATTGCTGACCTGGGATCTTGGTGCTCAATCGCTTTTCTTCTTCCAGTTGTTTTTGCATTTGTCTCTACTTGAAGTCATTCCCAAGTTGAATTATACAGAAGATGAATGATATCGTGTGTTGATCAACTCGATGATGAATGATGATGATGATGATATTCCAACTCTGGGTGAAGTGTGAGTCTTACTGTCCGCATTTTCAAATAACCTTTTGTCAGTACAATCAAGCAACTGGCAGGTTGTTGCGTTGATTTTGGCGATGGAGATACATACCCAGGGAGATCCGCCGGATTGTGATTGGGATTGGCGAGGATCATGATGGTGAATGCAAATTGAATTGCAGTGAAAGGTTTCTGACCAAGGACAAAACTCGAAAATCACGCTAATGGTGGATTTTGTCGAGTTTTGTAAGCGAACCGTCTCTGGGATTAATTGTTATGATAATATAGGTATTATAAATGATTTATGATAACTCCAATGGTTACCATTCATATAATGTATGTGATGCTTTAGATTATCCAGCTTGGCAGGGCACATGGAGTCATATTCGACAAACATGACTATTTACATACATTCTGTCAGAACAGGGCCGTATTTCACAGGCATGTCACCAGTGTGGCTTTTACATGTGCGTATATTCTTTCCTATTTGCAGTCAACTTTGAGTGTAATGACACCAAGGGTGCACCAAGCCAAATCTATAACTTCCACCCTACTCTCCACTATCACTTGCTCATTTATTTCATCACTACAATAATTGCAAGATGCCTAAATTCGAAGGCGTTCACCAACCCTTCCATCCGAAAAAGCCGTACTGGCAGAAGCGACCTAAGACCGACCTGCAGAGGAAACATTTCGAAAAGATGCAAAAGGCGGTCAGCTCTCGGAATCAGCAATCCAACTTAAAGCGTGAACCTAAGGATGATGTAGATGATGTTCAGCCATACGGATTTATCATAGATCAGCAAGATGACCAACAAGACGAGTTACCCGCGCCTGAGTTTGTTGAAGAGATACGCCAAGCTCGACTTGAGGAAGAAAGACAAGAACGGGACAACCTACTTGCCCGGGCAGCAGAAGAAATGTTCTCAGCATATCTCACATGTTCATTGAAGACCAATGAATGGGGAAATCCAGCAACATGGAATGTCGATCACAAGGCAGCGTGTCATTGTCATCCTAGTCATTGGCACGAGCGAGACGTCGATTTGGTTGACCTGGCTAGTAAGTTCGCGTACTCTATCATTTGGATACAAGAAAGCTACATAATCTGATTGCATATATGATTTCCTGTTGTGTAGCTCGTCGTAAGGCCCGAATACAATTTTGTCGCTGTCAGCAAAGCGATCAAACTAGGCTCATTCTCATGGGATATATCGGCGGGTCTCCGAAGTATCCTAAGACGGCCTTCTCCATTCGCCTACTACGGTTTTTCCATCTCATGTGGAAGTTCTACACAATTCGAATTGGGCCTTTCACTCGAGCCCTGGATGAGTACCTCGATGCCTTCAGTGCTCTGATCCTCACCAAATCTCAACAAGTAAGTACGTTATCCATTATGTAAAAGACTTACACTTAGCTAACATTCTGCAGCCTCGCCGATGGCACACACCTATGTATTGGGCGGTGGATGCCTATTGGGAGATGCTATCTATGACCGAAAGGGTCCTAGATGAAGCACTCGAACTCACACCGCTGGACAAGGTATCCGCCAACTGTCCACGCTGTTTTGGACCTCCTCCACAGCTCGAGGCGATACCATTGGAACCAGACATAGTGGTTTGCATGGACGGCAACTTCCAGCATTGTCGACACATAGCAGCTGGCACCAAAGCTGCGCAGAGACCCACCAAATGGCTCCGCTTTTCCTTCCAGATGAGCAAGTTAACCGTATGCGTGCAAGGCTCGAAGGCACGCCAGATCAAGATTTTGTAAGTTACAAATTGTTAATGCCCCAATATGTTAGTATTTAATGTTTGTCAGAATACAAGTTGATGTGATCACATAATTATGTTGAGCAGCAAGCCTGTGCTGTTCAACATACTGCAGCTAATGATACTCGTGGAAAAGGTCATTGGGGGGGATGTGATGAGACCGGCCTCATGGGCATGGTATGCCGTCATGATCACTCTCTTTGATTTGCTAATATTGTACAAAGTGGCGAAAAGTTGGTGTATCTTCTTATGTGGGTCATTGATTACCAATAACTTACAAGATCGTATATTTTCATAGGCTTCATTACAGCTACTCTTTGATAGAGTGGATTCTCGACTTGACTCAAACCCTCGGTGCGACTCCTCGACAAATAGGATTCTTGTATGACATTGGGTGTACACTTCAAGCTGGAATTGATAAAGTAGGTTCTTTTACTAGTTTTTCCAAATTTTTTCGGAATAAACTAATGAATTTGTATGTGAAGCGACACACCTTTGAGGATGATCGATTGAATGGACGACTTCAATTTGGCACAAGTGTGTTCCATGCATACGTGCATAGGTGGACATGCCAGTTGAGGTGGAATCCTAGGCTTAATGCAGGGTGGGGCCTTTCGGATGGCGAGGGAAGAGAGAGGGTGTGGTCCGGTCTAAGCCCCCTCGTTAGCCCTCTACGATATTCCACCAAACAACACCGGGTCAACGCCATTGATATGCGTTTGTCACATGCTAATGCTTGTCTTCGGCATGAAGCAGGTAGACGCTTCTAACTTAATCCTCATTACCCCTCATCGAAAGTCACGTGCTGATTAAAATCACCACATCAAAGTTAAAAATCTTCAGGGAAAGAAGAACGAATACATAAAAAGGCTTGGAGTAGCTGAAGGTACCTTAAGGATGCTATCGGCACCTGGTGATGGGTGCCCAGGCCGCGACACTGCTTATTACGAGGGCCAATGGTTGGCCCAACGAGAACGTCAGCTGGATGTAATGACTGAAACAAAGAAAGAGCTGAGGGAGAAGATGGGTGTCTTACTGACTTTGGAAGAAGGACTACACGTTGCTCTGTAAGTCAAGGAATTGCTCAATCCAAGATATCAAGACATCTGACTTACTGAGTGACGCAATCCACGTTTTGAAGGGGTCGACTTGCTAACCTGCAAACCAATCGCCAAGGTGCTAGGACTCAAGCCGAGCGCAATGAGTTACTAGCGCTACCAGCCACCGTGGTTGATTTTGAAGAACGAATTGAAGAGGTTGCGGCCGAACTTGGAGGCAATGAGTATCAAGCTCTGTTAGGGGTCAACTGTGCGTCAATCATACTTATCTACCTTAGGATGCTGATTTGATGACTTAAGATTTGTTCAGCCACTCAAACCAATGCGATTCTCGGCATCACGATTGCGCGAGCCCACATGTATGAAGCTAGAGTTGGGGTCGTCGAAGCCAGACTGCGTCAGCATCGCAACACAGGTCAAAAAGCTGAATCTTGTATATTTTTGATGCAAACCGTTTTGCCTGACACCAAAATATTACACCCTACAGGCACAAGACAGCAGCAGCACACGGCGCGCCATTGTAGTGATAGGACAAGAGACCTGCGAAACAAGTACAACACTTATAAACGCCGGGTTCAAAAATACCACACAGATTTCCCAACACGGCTGTGTGTGGAACTCCCCGATTTGGGAACATTCGAGGCCATGGATGTCAATGATCCATTTTGGAACCGTGGTGAGAATGATATCCAGGTAGGCAAAGAGGCGGAAACCAAGCGAACCAGGCAAGGTATAGAGGCCTTTTTGACCAAACGGGGTGCCACCGAGGAGCTACGACGCATCGGACGTGAAGTGCGCCAAATGATGGCTTGGGCGATAGAATATCACCGCCGCATCATGAGATTGAAGAATTCCATGGACCACGGTAAGAAACTAGATCAACCATCATTTCGGATTGAACACTGACGTTCGGGTGTTTACAGTCGAGGACGTTGTAGAGAAAGCTAGGATGACGGCTCTTTACAATATTGTGGCAGTAAGAACTTGTAAATTATGGAAGAACTGGCGGAATCTGGATCAACAGCTGGATGATACTCGCCAGTATCTACCAGGCTGCATTGATATAGAAGTGCTACATGGGTGGAGGAGGGTTTGTACTTGGGTAAATGAAGAGTGGTTGAAATTGAAGCGCTCAGTTATAGCAGAAGAGCCTGACCTGTATGAGATTGAGGAAGATGATGTATATGATCAACGGTACGACATGAATGGTGAAGTGTTATTAAGAGATTAGGTATATCAGTTTAGTTAACTTTTGGATACATCGAAAGAGTTTTTCCTTGTTGTCATTGTTAGATTTTGTAATGTTAAAATATTGTAATGAGATTCAGTGAACACCTGCAATGATGTATTGTTTTTATGTTGTTATTTTTGATAATGATCCGAGAAGATCATTGAACAAGGGTTGTTCTTACAATCAAAGTGATTCATTGAATCATTTGCATTTGGCGCTTTTTCTGGCTATTATTGGAAACACGCACACAGTGGTCAATTTATATTAAAAATGTAAAGTTTGAACATATTTTCAAGGTAATAATATTTACTCGTGAAGACTAAAAGAATATAATAATACAACATCTAATCTTATTACTAATTGCTATCTGATAAAAGGTCTACAGGATCTTTTGGACCGTACAACCATGGCTTTTCTGCAACTAAAATCGGTATAATACATTGGTTGAAAATCTTGAAATGGGAATCATATTTATTGGCCCACTGCATCGCGTTGGCCGTCGCGAGTTTATACCATTCTTGCCAAGGTTTAGGGATAGGGACAGACCGAGAGGTGATGAGGGATAGAGACAGAAAATGAACACCTTTCCGATCATAACAGAGAAAAATAGGTGGATTATCATTCACAGGACCTTCCAGAGGCAGTGCTGAAAAACTTTCTCCATTGTCACCGTACACGCAGAATAGCCGTTTGTAAGTGGAAGCGATGATATATAACATCTGTGTCGAATTGAGCCACAGTGAAGGGCTATCCAAAACCTGTTTCCTGTCTGTTCTGAGTACTGAGATGTGTTCGGCAACCCCACCCTTACCATGCTTCCGTGCTGCTAAGTGCGATTCATAGAAATCGACTTTGGACTCAAGCTCGCCAATCAGCTCTTCTTGGACCGAAATCCATTCTTCTTCAGCTCGGCCAAGACAAATGGCTATCGCACGGTATCCACAGTGACCATCACCGAGAGGGTCATAAACTGCTTCAACATAATCATGAAGCCAATGAGGTACTCGCAAGTCCTGGAACATCTGCCATCATCAATAATTGACATGGATGGTCACACGTGTTTTGAATGGGACGTACACACTTTTTTGGTGTTGCGCATGCGTATAGACCTGCGAACGCCCGTCTGTGGAACTGCTTCGGTCGCTTGATGTCTAGTTGACCTACAAATGATCGTGTCATTGTGGACTTCAGCTGAGTCACAGTTGGGCAAAAATCTATCCGGTTTTTTAGCCTTGATCTTCTTATTCTTAATCTGCAAGATTACAAAAAGGGTACAAAAATAGTTGTGAGCGGGAACTTTTAGGGTATGAGATAGGCTGACTTCGGTGATTTGTTCGGGGGAGATTGGAGGGTTTTTGTCTTTCTGGGGTAGTAAGCTTTCCAATTGGAAGCTTCCGTCGGCATCGTCCAATTTTGCAGATGAAGGTGAAAGCTGTGTGGTGTCTATTAAGCCCGACACCAAAGGTAAACTGGTTGCACTGATGGCTGGTGAAGGCTGAAAACCACATACGTTGGTCAGTATCTTGAAATCGTAATTAACGCTTTGTATTATGTAAAAGAGGTATAGTAGCTCACAAAGTTGTTGGTGTCATCAGCGGGCTCAGACTCGTAATCGACTAAACACATAAGAATTGGTGATTTGATGGGAACTGGACAATTTCCTGTCGGTGCTGGGGGTGAGTGGGTTATGACTGGTTGGCGAGGTATCATAAGCGGCAGGTGTGGTGATGACTGCATGCGATTAGATGAAAGGAGTGGCAAGATGTGGGTGGTGGCGATTGGAGACTCTGGCTTTGGAGGAGAGCCATCAATATGTGAAATATTGACTTGTGGTGTCTTTTTGTGTTTCTTCTTGACAGGTTGAGGCACCTCTCCTGTCTCATGCGGCTTTGTCTAGACAAATCGATTACAAAAGCAATAATGTCAGATATGTTCAATGGGTTGAGATAAGAGTGACGAACTGCTGATATTGACGTGATGGGGGTTTGGGAAGTTCCTATAATGGAGTTTTGGC